>NC_038247.2:5514823-5517085 GCF_000004515.6 Glycine max
GAATTGAAATTTGTTTAATTTCTGTTTTTGTTTAGCTGTAGCATGGGAGGAATAGCATATCATTTAGCATGTCCTCCACTTAACCGGTATACAATGAACATCAAGTATGGCCCAAAATACATCATGCAGCATAGCCATCGATATCTGTTTTTCAACAAAACCCCCCACACTGAGTCCCAAAACATTTCCAAAGATGCAAAATTCTTTAAGGTTAAAGTGAGATCTAGCTTTCTATCTTAAGGTTTGTAAAGAGATATATAACTAAATATATAAAGATAAATATATATGTATATATATATATATATATATATATATATATATATATATATATATATATATATATATATATATATATAACAATTAAACGAAAAATATTTCTAGTTAATTAATATTGCAATTCATTTAAGAAATTGTTTTATTAACCTCGATATTTTCACTTAAAAATACTTTTTCAAAATAATCCTCGTTTAATACAAACCTTTTTTCTTAAAAAAAAACATCCTTATTTCAACATACTAACGTTAGAAAATGATCATAAACGAAAACGATTTTCTACATTACATATCAGATTATTTTGCTTAAAAACAAACTTATCCTAGTCAATTATCGCGTGTGGACAGAAAGAAAATGGGTGTTTCTAATTTATGATAAGAGCACTATCGAAGGGGCGAATTGGTTGACGTTCATATCTAATATGAACCATTTTTATTATATTATCCTAATAATTGGTGAGGTCAGACTGACCAATGCATGAAGTAAGAAGCCACGGTTGCCTTCTCGATGCTTCTGGGGACAAATGAAGTGATCTTTTAGATATTTTTGTTTAGTCCTCATATAATTAACACAATATTAAAGTTAAACCCGTTTTAAGTTTGGCTTAATTTATCTTCTCATGGTAATTAGGTTATGTACTATACTCTCTTTTACTGGCGACAGTAAATTATGTGACTGGAACCTATCAATAATTAATGTCGTCGGATATAGATAGTTGTCTCATGCGTCACTCTCATTCCAATATTGTCACGATGAATTAGTAATTAAGTAATTTCTACCTTAATTCATGGTGAATATTAATGCTTTTGATCCTCTCTCTTCTAAGTCAAATTAACAAAAGAAGATTTAATTAATAACCAATTAATGATCTGTTGGAGCAAGTTTTGGATTTTAATTATAACAGGCGCTTCTAATCTGATTGGCTCCAAGTTCATTGAAGGTGAGAGGTTGATGCCGAATTATTAAGATAGATCTAATTCATAGACGCAAGCTTAATTTGCATCTAATTAATTTGGCCAGCATGCTTGAAGTACAAGAGTTAAAATTGAATTATCGTGAGAAGAGAGTTATCTTAATAAATGACTCCTTAGTAGAATGAAAAAAAAGGCAGTTTAATTGGGAATGAGCGAGGCATATCATATCGATCAGAACATTACTTCATCGAAGTTATTGCATTTTAAAGAGAGAGATGGAAAGATATATGTCAATTCCGGTCCTTGAGAATAAAACAAATGGTCTACTTTTAGCACAAGTAGTAAATGATAGATGTTAGCAAACCATGGCCTTATGAAATATCATAGATAAAATAGTTTCAATTACCACGCCCACTATATTCAAATAAGCGAATCCAACCATAATGTTTAAACTAATTCAAAATATAATAAGTGGCAATGATATATATATATATATATATATACATTTTTTTTATTCTTCTTTTAAGATGACTAGAATTTGCTAGTAGAAGGATGAGGAATTTGAGTTTTGGTACAAGAAAAAGTGTTACCATGTACCCAAAAAATTATCTGGTTAAAATTACCGCATGATCTATATTAACTATTGATCTCCAAAGACAGTTTTGGCATGTTCTGAGAAAGGGTGTAAGGGCCAAGCGAGTTTTGTTTCTTCATTTGCCAGTTTGATACAAATTACATTTATACTATATGCGAGCATGATAATAATGTCATAAATTAACAGCTAACCTGCAAAGTAAGAAAGCTGGTAAAACGACAGCGAATCTTTTCCGTAAGAAAATGAATTAATAATAAAATGTACATCTTTGAGGATGATCTTAAGGGGTAGCTGATTTAACTCCACCAAACACGATAACGACATCTTCCTCCTGATCGATTATGATGCTCTGATAAAAATTTCTTTGACCTGAATGCATGATAAACAGCTTCCCTTTATACCTTATCAATGGTAACTATTTTAATTAAGTGGAATTAATATTTGATCCTTTTATATATATATATATATATATATATATAT
>NC_038247.2:5817185-6006230 GCF_000004515.6 Glycine max
AAGAAAATCCGCGTTCAAACCCAACTCTCCTGCTTGTAAAGCCGTTGTTGATCAAGTTGTTAAGATAATTGAAAAAGCGGATTCGGATCTTTTGATTCCGTGCATCAAGACGATTGGGAATCTGGCGAGGACCTTCAAGGCGACGGAGACGAGGATGATAGGGCCATTGGTGAAGCTTCTCGACGAAAGGGAAGCGGAGGTGTCAAGGGAAGCATCTATTGCGCTAACGAAATTCGCGTGCACGGAGAACTACCTTCACGTGGATCATTCCAAGGCCATTATAAGTGCCGGTGGAGCGAAGCACTTGATTCAGCTAGTGTATTTTGGAGAAGAGATGGTTAAGATTCCTGCGCTGGTTTTGCTCTCATACACTGCAATGCACGTGCCGGATAGCGAGGAACTTGCTCAGGCTGAGGTGCTGGGAGTCATTGATTGGGCATCCAAGCAATCTTCCATTGCCAACGACCCAGCAATCGAGGCGTTGTTGTTGGAGTCCAAGAGCAGGTTGGAGCTTTACCAGTCTAGAGGTCCAAGAGGATTCCATAAATTGCATTTGCATTTGCATCAATAGGAAGGAAACAAGAATGGTACATTGTTCTTGTCATCATTGTAATTTGTAAAGGTTTTTTTTTTTTTTTTGAGTTATTATTCATTTTTGTTCTATACAATCGATTGAACTTGTTCAATTCTCCAGATGCGTTTTCAACTTGTAGATAATTGTTTTTCCCTCATCCATTTGTTCCACCTCTCCTTTCTCTCCCTCTGTTACTCTATACTCTGCAAAGGTCAATGTCAGGTTGAATTGTAAGCCGAACAGACCCTGTATGGTTGTAAGGTATAACACCGGAGAAATATTAGGTTATTAGGTGGTCCTAAATTATCATGATTTCTGATAATCTTTACATGACACAATTTTTATTAAAATTGTAAAATTTAAATGTTGATCTAACACCACCGAATAATACTGAGCGTATTGTGGAAATTTTTACCTTGAGGTAGATCGCAAAGTTTTGTATGATTTGCTGTCTGCAATAGTTTACTATCCATCGCTGGGCTGGACCATATAGAAAAAGACTGGAGAGAATATTTTATTACTTTGAATGATTCGTCGGCTTTTCGGGGCGAATAGAAAGAAGAGAATATATTTTGGCGATGGATTCCAACGCTATAGAGTTGGACGTGTTCAAACTAACCCACGTCAGGTTTACTAGAATATATTTTGATTCCATCATGACACTGTATTGCTTTTTGACAAGAATAAAATAAGTTAACTTGCAAATTTATGACGATATTCTCCTATGTCGTGCAGTAAGAAAAGAGTACTTTAGAAAATGGAACCAAGAATTAGGTGTAGCTGAGCTTGTATATATACTAGTATTATGGAATCATAGGCATAGCAAGTTGCAAACAGCTTCTCAACAAAATACTACTCTGCTGTATGAAATCTTTCTTTCTTTCTCTGCTGGGAAAAATATCTAGATTGCATGATTTAATTACTTAAGAAACCGTAAATACGTAACTGATCGAATAGATGAAACCAAAATCAGGTGGAAGAGCTAAAAGGCAGTCAAAACTCAAACGCAAGTATTTTTTTTTTTTGGTACAGAAAACACAAGTAAATTTTTTAGCTGTGTTAAGTATAAAGAATTTAAAATAAAACGTTTCGACCACTATTCGTTAATGTTAACAAAAGTAAAAAAGACGACTACAATTTATGGTATGCAAAATATGCATATACTACTAGTTTTAACTAGTCAAACAAATATCTTTCACATGTGCTTAATTATGCCACACGGCATTTGGACAAAACAGATAAACTAAAAAGACATGGAAAAAAACGTAGCTTTATAATACTCTCTCCAAGCAAATTTTCCACGGTGAATAGAACGTGCATAGTTAATGCTTTTGGATACTTATGCAATGCCCAGTGCCAAACTAATCCATTTTTCGACCAGGGGTTTCTCACGCCACTATGTTGATAAGTTGATTCATCAGACAAAAGTCAAGAGTAATATAAAAAGTGAAAACGGTTCGCCAACTGTTCAAACTTGCAGTCCATGCTTCAGCGCTACATGTCTACGTGGTCAAAGCCTGGGCTACAGTTAAGCCCAATTACTCAAACTGGCCCATCATTTTGACCACAAAATGGCTATTGATCCTACAATCCTATTATTATTGCATCATGTACCTTACATTTATATTCAAAAAATCTATTTTAAAATATAAATTTACATTTTAAAATAAAATTTTCAGAACATAAGGGGAGTTGCAGAATGCAATAGTAAGAATTCAGAAAATAAATGCCCCCACAAAATAGGACATGCCCGAATGGTCTATTAACCGAAACCTCTGATCCATTTCATTTGTAAAATCCAGTCCAATCAACAGAAAGTGTACTTATGGCCCAAGAGATATTCTGTATTTTTCACATGCACATATAAAACACACAAAGTACTCATGAAAATGAAGATAAAGAGTAGAAATAAAAAAAAAATTAACAGACACTCAATTTACTTAATGTTAGTGTTGCAAAACGTTTTGATTTTCGGTTTGATCAGTTTTCTAACTTTTGATTTATTTTTTTTCATGATTTTTGATAAATTTAAGAATAAATAGTTATTTTCGTCTCTAAATGTATATACTGTTGACAAATTCGTGCTCGAAAGATAAAAATTTAAATTTTAGTCTCCAAAAGTAAAAAAGTGTGATAAATTTATCCATCCGTTGTTAATCAAAGAACCTACATGATACATTCAGAGACGAATTTGTCAACACTCTGAGAGACGAAAATAATTATTTATCCAAAATATAATTTAATTTTCATTTTTTATTTATTTTAATAGTTGCAAGTAAAATTTAATAATATATATTAAAAGAAAAACTTTGAACCATTAGATTTAGGTGTTAATAATGGCAGAGCCCTCCATTTGAAAAGCAAGGCAGGGAGAAAGGCAGGGAGTTGAGAGAGTGGGTATGATTTGATTTTGTTTTATTATTGGTAATCCTATGTCTTACCGAGCTAGTAGAGAGTTGGTAGTTGTGTTTTGTCAGTGCAGAGTGCAGACCTTGTGTCTTACTGTTGTTCTTTCTTACATTCAGTTGGTCTGGTCTGTTTGTAATGCAGCATATTATTACTCTTGCATTTCTAAGAAAAGCAAGTGCACCAAATTCAGACAGAGTGGGTCTGATTTTTACGGCTATTCTTTCTTACTTTCAGTTGGTCTGTCTGTATTGTAATCTCACAGATTTGAAAATCCCTATTTTATTTTAAATAATTATATACAGATTCTTTTTTTCAGGATCTTTGATATTTTTCATTTAATATGTATTCTTAATATTTAAATGATTAACCATGTATATTAATTTTACAATGTATTACTTACAAATTTTACTAATCATTATCTCGATACGCAAGTTAAGATAAATTTACTGTTTCTTTTATTTCATTTTAGTAAATTATAAGGACCAAAATAGCTTGATTGCCATATGAAACAAGTTGATCTGAATTAACTCCTGTCATCTTTCAGAAATAACTTTTTTAATTGATATTCTTCTTTTAAAATTAATTTCTTTAAGTTTTAACTTCTTCTGTCACCTTCCTTGAAAGAAAAAAAAAAAAAAAACTTCTTCTGTCACCAACCTACCGTTCCCCCTTTCAGTATTTTTATCCTCTTTAAGCTAATTTCATTTTAGTTTAACGGTAAATTTTAACATTTAATTTTTATTATTTTGTAAATTTTAAGTTTTATTTTTATAAATTTTATCATTCAAATTTTTTATTATGCATTTTATTATCACCGACAAAAGATAAATGATTTAATTTTTAATATCGATTATAATTATCACTATAGAAAAATAAATTTTATATTAATTATAACTATAATATAAAAAGATATTTTTCTACATTGATTGTAATTACAATCAATCTAAAAAAAGAAAGTCACTTTCTTTTTATCATATCTTATTATATTAAAATTTACCGTAAAGTATATTAATAAACTCTAATTTTAAAAGAATTTATTCAAATGAATATTTAATCAAATTATTAGTCGACCACACACGCTTACTCAGTTTCTTTGAATTATATCCCGTGGGAAGCAAATGCTACTGCCTACTGCGATCACATTGCAATTTAGGTGTGCATCCTTCTTCCGTTATGAAACTATAGTGTAACCCTAACAATTGTTAGTCGTGCTTAGACTCTTCTGTCCCTCACCCACTGTTCTCCCTTTTGTACATTTTATTTTCTTTAAGCTAATTGTGGTAGATGTGCTCTTCTTCAGTTTTATGTTGCTACGTATATAAACCAGTTTTCTTTTCAATGACTTATAAGTTAATTTTGTATCATTGAGTTAGATCTAAGAATACTAACAACAATTTTAACAACAATTTTTTTTCTGACTTTCTTTTGGAACATTCTCTTCTAACTGTCATAAACATTTCTCTAGGTTTATACTATGATATTATATAAATTTAAGACAAATTTATTATTATTAAATTAAATAATTTTTTAATGTTAATGAATCAATTAATTAATTGAGTTTTGAAAAAATATACTGAATGGAGTATGATACAATTTTGAAGTTCAATGCAGGTGAGAAACTGACCTTTTTCTTTTTTTCTTTCAAACATGAGACTGTAGCGCTTAAGGGATTTTATCCTTGTAAACTGTAATGTTCAGATAAACAACCCGGTGATGATCTTTTTGACAAGCTGGATACAAGTAAAGTAAATGCTCGATCATCTGATCAGCAAGCAACCCAGCCATGGTCATATGTACTGATCTTGACCAATGACCAGGCAATGAACATCTAACAAATAATTGTATTCAGTGTATTGATATGACAGTGTGTGTCTGGCTTCATTCATTTTTTTAGACTTTTGGGCGTGTATTGAATTTACTTGCAATTTGACTTTTTTTTTTGTAAGTTGTAACTGATATTCTTAACATATGCTTGCAACTACAATGGAATGCCTAGTGAGTTTGTTTAAATATGCTTACAACAAGTCAACAAAAATACACTTTTTGTAAATTGAAATTGTGATATACTTCGTATTATTTTATTTTTACAAATTCAAATTGTGATATATGCCTTTTGTCAAAAATTAGGAAGTTGTCATTTGTCTCTAATTGTAATAATTTTTTTAAACAATAATTTACGATCTCCTACACACTCGAATTTCCATTACTAAGCCGAATTTAATGGTATAATCTCTCTTCTATTCCTTTTGATCTAGCGCACGTGATATATGAGACCTTATCGCAAAGTAACTTATAACTTATGGCGAGCATTATGTTCTAACACTAGTAGAAGATTGCAGACAATTAATTTACTGCATATATCTGTTATAATCAATTAGATGTCACTGCATGTATACATGTGTTGAGAATACCCAATGGGTGTAGCTCAAGATTTATGAGAGTACAAGCATACAAAGGCATTTTATTTATATTGATATGCTTTGTTGACTCAATTGGGTGACTTACCTTTGGCGTTTTTAGTTTGTTTTGTTGTATGCTTGTTAAAAATAAAAGAAAGCATATAGTTAACCCCTTAGCTAAGTTTGGTATGTAAACCCAATTTTGTGACAAGTAGTAAAGTATTCAGAAGTCCGAGTGTCGAATTCACATGAATTTTATTTGTAATTTAGATCGATGCAAATTCAATTTAAAAGCAAGAGATAAGAAAATAATAAATAGGAGATAAGATAAATATTTAAAGATAAAAAATATAAGATAGAAAAGATAAAATATTTGAATTAAAAGATGATAGAGATAAAAGAAGATAGAAGATAAAGAAACATAAGATAAGATGAATAAAAGATAAGATAATATTAAATTTGAAGTAGAGGAGGTAAAAAAAAAATAACAAGAAAATTAAACAATAACTTTAATGTTAAGGGTCTATTAAAACTACTTATGATATAATGTAATTAATTTTCTCTAATTAATGAGTCTCTTGTTTCCACTCGTATTGACCGACTATCCTATCTTTGATTTCTCGCATGAATAACTTAGTTTATTTATTATTTTTTCCAAATAATGAAATAAGATAACCAACTGCATCAAGAGAATATATGCAAAATTATGTGGACAAAATAAATATCAATCTATTTCTAGCAGTCAATTTATTAAGATACTCGATCTTCCCCAATTTTTTAGAAAATAACCATTTTTAGTACCTTCTAAACAGTATACGGGTGGTCAGACCACAACAATAAATAAGCACAGAAAAGAATAATGGAAACAAAATAACATTAATTAGATAATAGACAAAAGATTACATCACAAGCGTTTTGGCCTTCAGGTATCCAACAATTTAGGTTTAGCCTCTCATGGCCATGAGAGACTTTATAGTTTAGGGGGTTGATGTAGATGGAAAAAAGTGATAGATGACTAATATAAGAAATGGGTGAATGGCTAAGGAAAGAGGGTTTCCCTTACAGGAAAGACTCGGACGTTGGATTTCTGCATTGGAGAGCTCTGAGAGTCGGTGTCCTTTTGCTTCCTCATCCTTATATAGAAACTAAATAGCTTAATTTTCACGCGGACTCTAGGCTTGGCGCGGGTTTTTGCGCTAAACACGCCTTTGGACTTCTTCGTGGACCTTTTTCGCGCTAAGCGTGTCTTGCGCATTAAACAAGAATGCGCACTAAGCATGTCTTGCGCGTTAAGCGGACTTTTCAACTCTTCATATTTTTCTTCAAGGTTTTTTATTTTAATTTTTACACCAATTTTCCTCTAAAGCACTTGAAATCTTATTCTTTTAAATTTTGTTGATAAAAAATAACAAAGATATTAAATTTTTTTTATTTCATTAAAAACAACACTAAAATAAAAAAATTACAATCATTTTTAACTAAGATTGACTATCAAATTTGCTTGTATTTCACCGTTATCACCCACAACATGCAATATTTTCGGCGGGATGTTTGACTTTGCCCATCCTTGTGCTTTATTATGTTAGATTATAATATTTACATATTTTGTATACATTTTATCGATACTTCTTAGCTTTTACTTAGATTAATAATGCTAGTATAAAATGAATCAAAATCTATCTTACAAGTCACCGTAAAAAATATAATTTTTTTTATATTTCATTAATAGTACATTTAATTAATTAATTTCTATTAATCATATTAATAAAATTAATTATTACTTTTTTATAATTACATAATATTTTAATTTCTAATCTAAGAAATGTATGTAATGTTTGATAGGGAAAAAAAGAAAACACGATACAATTTAGTTTGTTTGAATTAAAGAAAAAAATAGAAAGTAAAAGAAAAGAAAAATTAACTTGTAAAAATAAAAAAATTGATTTCCTTTCATCTTCCTTCCCATTCAAATTTCAAATTTTTTATTTTCTTTCCATTCTCTTTCCTCATTTCAAACATAAGGATAAGGTCGTGTTCCATGAATACTAACGCATTCCTCAGACTTGAAAATAGCATATTTTCCTCCGGCCATCATTCTGCAACATCAACACAGATTATCCAATAATCTAACGGTTCTGATTTCTGCTTTAGAGAAATCCTTATTGGAGAGCTAGACTGCTGTCTTGAGAAGAACAGGTGCGTTTTGAGTGCATAGCCTATAGCTATATATTAGTAACAGCTTATTTTCTGAGTTTCTCATAATATATGACTATCACTTTTTTAGGGCATGTTTAATTTGAATTTAAAAATATTGTGACACTCATTTTAATACAAATTTAACAGATTAAAAATAAAAATTATAATCCGTTGATATATTTTTGTTTCAGACACAATTTTGTAAAAGATTTTCAAACACTCTATTGTTCGTGGATTCAAATTAGATTAATATAAAATCTGAAAAGCTGCTGTGATTAAAATATATTTGTTAATATGTTTTATATATAATTTGTGATAAAAACATATATTTTAACATTTAAAAATTAAAACACATTAATATTTTATCATGAAATGAAAATATTATAAAGATCCATATCAAATACTAGTATATTGCCCCATTAGTGAAGTTTAGAAACCCCCAAAAGGCCACTTAAATTCAAAGACACAAAAGAGACTAAGCACATCGAGGAGTCTAAACATGCATATACAGAAAAGTGTGCTAATAATTGCAAAAGAGCACACCAAGAGTTGATAGATAATTCGTCGTTGGGGGTACCGAGTACCAGACCCGGAACATTGAAGGGAAGTTCCAGCGTTCATATATATACACCAACGGCCAACATTGCAACGTCCAAGGATCAACTAACTAGCTTACCAAACTAGAAGTGTACTAGGTATGGGTGTAAGAAGCTGGAGACAATATATGGCACTGCATTTCAAATTTCAGTAGTATTCATCACTTTCGTCCTATCAGGTATAAGAAACCGTGTCTTGAATATATTGTACAATATACAACTTCGCATGGCGCGAAATTTATCATAAGAACCGAGTGCAGCTATACAGTTTGGCCAGGCATTTTAACTGCCCACAGAACCTCCTCACAAGTCTCCATCAGCAGTACCGGTTTTGCCCTCGAATCAGGGCAATCCAACACCTTGGCCGGACCCTCTGTTCCGACAATACCGGCAAGTTCTCATGCATAACCGGTGACTGCAACTCCTCCTCCGCCATAGAATGCAGCGGCGGAAGCATCCCCGCTTCGCCGGTTACTCTTGTGGATTTCACTCTGAACGGTATCGGCGGACTTGACTACTACCACATCAGCCTCGTCTACGGCTTCAATCTTCCCGTGAGGATTCAACCGTGGAGAGGCAAGAACAAATGCCATCCAACGGGTTGGCGTGTCCAGAAGAGGGGAAGGTTATAGAACACGGAGAGTGCGTCGCCTGCAAAAGACGGGATTCCCAGTTTTTCAAGAAAGAATGCCCTCATGCCACTGTCTATTCTAACGAACGTGCCAACTTCACTTGCTATGCTACTCACTATACCATTGCTTTCTGTTCAAAAAGGTCCATTCTTCTATCACAGTTCGTTCTTTATTTTTTTTTTCATACATAAGAAATAAGTTTTAGTGTAAAACAAATGATCCTATCTCTGGTCCTATATACACTACAACAAGTTGTAGTACTTTTTAAAAAAAATAAAAATTGGGTGTTTAAATTTCCTTGTGGTGAAATCAAGCAGGGAGAGAAGAAACATTCACCGGCGGTGGAAAACTCCGGAGGTCACGCGGACAGCTCAAACATCAACGTTAAAGTCATTGCTATTGCTGTAGTTTCTACTATTTGCGTATGTGGTCGCCTTTATATAGCATGCCAAATAGCGATCCGATTCAAATCAAAATATGTAGATTGCTTCGTTCCCTTGGGAGCCAGAACTGGCTAGAGAGAAGAAACAATATTCGCAAGATCATATTATGTCCTAGGTCTTGTTTAATTATCATTTTTACTATTTCACACATATATATGTTGAGAGATAAGTGTTTGTTTTATATTTTAGAGTTTTATCTTTTTTTATCTATTGTATCAATTAAAGATTTGTTTTGATTTAATCGATGTAGGGATTTTTTATAAATTATGTCTCTTATTTTTTCTTTATTTCTATTTTGCATTCTATATTTCATTGGTATTCTTCACAATTTTTATAAGTTTGGAAGAATTTATTTTAATTGCTTATTACTTTATTATAGAATTTGTTATTGTATTGGTCTATTTTCCCATCAAAATTATCATGTAACTAGAGTTAGAGTTAGCTTAGTTGATAAGAGTTAGCTTGATTATCATGTAACTTGGAGTTAGTTAGTTAGTTACAATTGTTAGTTACTTTTATAACTGACTATATAAACTTTAATAACTAATAATTGTAAGTTAACTTTCATTCAATGATAATTTGGCCTTCTTTTCATTCTTCTTCTTTTAGTTTTCTCTACAAGCTTCCCCTATAAGCTTTTGTGTACCAATGGCAGATACAGGTTCTTTGAATATACTCTAAAGAAAGATGTAATGGACTTGTGGTCGTGTTGCTGTTTTGTTCCTTGCGTCATTTAACAAAAGCAAATGTTCTCTTTTTTCTTGAGAAATGGGACCGGAGGAAATTTTATTAAGACTGGAAATTGTATGGGCTAAAGCCATTACATCATGTTCAACTTGGTAAAAGTTGATTGGAAAATCCTCCATACAACAAAAATCATGAAAAGTGAAAGCTGATCTATAACAAAAATCATGAAAAGTGAAAGCTGATCTATATCAAGCATAACGCAGTGATCTTGCAGTCTTCCAAAACACCATGAAAATAGCTTCTATCGTCAGCAACCTTTCCACCACTTTAGACAATAATTTGGAAACCCTTTTGTTGCCGCTGCTAATTAATTTGGAATTAGTCTTGGAGTCTTACTACGTACTGATTGCATAATTCGGAATAAATTGGTTCAAAAAAGTAAGACTCCACCCTATTCCGGCTGATTGACCGTATTAGCTAGGATGGTTTTACAAACATTTTACTGAACTAGGACTTGTTTTGAAACATATTATCCAAATAGGACGGCCGTAACGGTAGAAAATGTTGGTCAAAAAAGAATTTTTAGTGCTACCTCAAAAGTTATTATTATTATTAATTGGCAGTGACATTTTCCGAACTTGTGGTTGTGTGTTCGTGGGTCATTAAATGTTATTTATACAATAATTTACAAAATAAAATTAAACTAACAAAAAAAATAATAAATAATATTATTAAGTGAGATAAACATAAACAAATTATATAAATCATGGTATGAGTTGATATGTGAATAAGATTACTCTTTAATAGATGTTTTTTGCAAAACGGGTTTCTAATTACTTGTCTAACTTTCCTATCAGGGATTCAAATATTGTCTCCTAATTGTGATTCACTCTATGCCCCACTAATAAAGTAGACATGTCTCTCCTTATATATCGATCGCAATAAAGATTATAGAAGCTGTCTAAAGTTGATATGGCTCTCCCTATGTATTGCAATACAGTTTACAGAAGCTTTCTAAACAAAAATGCCATGCATAGCGAGTTTCAAGCTGCTAGAAATAACCTTTTGAAATGCATGAAATCAACCTTCTCATCATTACCCTCGAAATCATCATATTCCTAGCACACTGTAAAAGAGATTATGGCACGTAGCTTCCACACAAAATGGCAGTACTCTCACCTCTGTTCCATGTCATTATGAGAGTGATATAAACAAAGTCTCGTCATTTTCCTAAGGTAATACTTATATCAACATAAACACTCAAGAAATTAAAATATATAACAATCCCCAACTTCAAAGATGTTGGATCGATGAATTTTTATCCCTTAACCAACGTTACAAAATATTTTAATATGTTGAAAATGTTTCATTCTCTGTATCTTAACATTTAAAACATGATGCTGTTATAAATTTTTTTTACTGTTGTAGTATTAATATAACGTATATATAGAAAAAGTTTTGCTAAAAAATAAAGTGTATAGAAAAGAAAATATTCGTAATTTGCAAAAGGCCAAGATCTTTTCGTGCACTGGTTGCAACGCCCTCCAACATTTGCAAAAGTCAAAATTCGTATTTGTTATCGTATTTTACTATGTCTGTAACTCATAGAATGGAGAAAATTATATAGATAAATAAGAGAGATGTTATGAAAGTTATATGAATTGTGTGATTTAATAATAAGATGTCTTTTGCTTACAGGAAAAAAAAGGCGATCTTGTCATCACATTACTATTTTACAAACTCATAGTCATAGGAAAGATCCTCTCAACCCAATTTATAGAAGAAAAAAAAAAGAAAAAAAAGTAGGTGACCTTTTGCTTACAAGAACTTATGATCTTGTTCCTTGGAGTTCATATATAATTCACATATAGAATGATCAACTGTACAAGAAATCATTAAATCTAGACTAGTAACAGTGAGCGCACATAAATGCAGTTCTACTTTTGAGGGATTTGGCTCCTTTAAGAACTGAAACTTATAGAAAAATGCACATGTATGGGGCCATATTTGCGTCACTACACGAAAAGATAAAAGAACTAGCTAGCTAGGAAACATTCCATCTGAATGCTCTCCCGCTATTTCTCTTGCAACCTCTCTTCAGTTGCTTTTCTGACTATTGAATTTATCTCCTGGTTTGAAATTAATTAATTAAAAACTAATGGATTCATCATTACATCCCATGAGTGTCGTTTGAACGGCTGTGATGCGCATTTAGTGAATACAAGTGCAATTGTTAAATGCATTTATATCAACTAAAGATTGCATGAAAGCGCGACATGGAGCATCATTTAAAGTGGTGAAAAGACGAGGATGGAAGAAGGGTGCATGGAAAAAATTACAAAATTTGCTTTCTTAATGTTTAATTCCTACCTGGATCATGTTTTCTTTCTTTTCTTTTCTATTAGAGGAGAAAAGAAAGCGAAAGTATTTTGGTTCTCCCATAATAATCTTACTTTGATATATTAATTATTTTATTAGAGATATTTAACATATCAATCTTTTTTATACATATTTTCTTTTCCTTTATTTCTTACATAATCAAATAGGAAAAAAAGCTTTAACTTTATTTCTTTCTAGCTATTTTCATTAATTTATATCAAATAACCTATATTTTTTTTACTGTTTTCCTTTCATTTTCATTTTTTACCAATATCAAAATTGTGTGAATTTTTCATCACATTTCATAATTCTTTCTTGATTTTAATAGTTTTCAATTAATTCTAAACTGATTAGAAAAATTATATTTGAAATAGTGTATTTCTTATTGGTTAAAAAATGCTGAAGTCATGCGCTTATGGCTTATGGGCCTAGTTATGTTGGGTGCATGCGCATTTTGGGTCAAAGCTCCATTGAATTCTAGAGAGTACTCGCCCAAAGGAGAAGGGAAGATACAGTAAAAATAAAATAATAATAAGGTTAGTTTTTCCGATCTGCCCTCTAACATTCGAATCTTGTGGTCGCATAGTCAAAGACCCTAAAGGCTAAAAAGGTCCATGCAGGGTTGAGTGCCATACATTACAAATATAAACTTATCCTCACATCTGCTACTGCATTGGCTTACAAATCTCAACCACCCTATCTTAAAATCTTCTGTGCAACCAGAAAAAAACGGACCTTGCCCTCAGTCTCTTTTTTCCATCATCACTTCATTAAACATTATTCACTCTCTTTCTCTGTCTCTAGTTTTTACAACATGGCTACTGCGGTAACTGCTGCAGTGTCCTTTCCAGCCACCAAGTCCACTTCTCTTTCAAGCAGAACCTCTATCACTGCCCCAGATAGAATTGTCTTCAAGAAGGTATACTCCATAAACATGTATTGAATCAACAGATAGCAATTTCAGCACTGCAATATGTAATTGGAGTATGATCCTAGTTGTTTTGTTTCGCAGGTTTCGTTGCAATACAGAGATGTTTCAACCAGTGGAAGGGTAGTTTCAATCAGAGCACAAGTGACCACAGAGGCACCTGCTAAGGTTGAAAAGGAATCAAAGAAACAGGAGGAAGGTGTGATCGTGAACAAGTTCAAACCCAAGAACCCATATATTGGTAGGTGTCTTCTCAACACAAAGATCACTGGGGATGATGCACCTGGAGAAACTTGGCACATGGTCTTCAGCACTGAGGGTAGGTGCTTAAATATTTTTCTCTCAATTTTACCTTTTTTTCCCGTCACTAATCATAACATGGATCGCTTTTAAAAAGTCAGGGTTTTTGGGTAAATTAAAAAAAATATGTATATTTGTATTATTTCAGGAGAAGTTCCTTACAGAGAAGGACAATCAATCGGGGTAATTCCTGATGGGGTTGACAAGAATGGCAAGCCTCACAAGCTGAGATTGTATTCAATTGCTAGCAGTGCCCTTGGTGATTTTGGAGATTCCAAAACTGTGAGTCTTAACTCTTAATTTGGAGAACTAATCAATTATGCTATTTCTATGCATTATTGTTGCAGGGAATTGGGATTTAACAGTTCAAACTTTCAGAGTTTTTATTAAGACTGCGTCATTCTTAGTTGAATGTTGATCCGCTTATCAAACTCTTGTTTATTTTCCACCCAAATGAATTTGAGATTGAATCCACATGTATATGCGCTAACATATAATTTTCTATAAGGATTGCATCATAGCAGTTAAACTTACTCAATTTTTCTCTTAACTCACCTAGGACTTCCAACTTATTTACCATCTAATATGATGCCTTCTAACAGGTTTCTTTATGCGTGAAACGTCTTGTGTACACAAATGAAAACGGAGAACTTGTCAAAGGAGTTTGCTCAAATTTCTTGTGTAAGGATCAATGATTTTAGTTTTTATATGATATTTATGAAATAGTAATAAATATGATATCATGTTATAAAAAGAATTCATTCAATATGTTAAAATAAATAATAATGGTCTTAAATTTTTTTTCTTTTCTTTTACTGATAATTTTTTTTCTCTTGTGGATATAAAATTAAGAAGTGAGAATATTATTTCAAACAAGTAAGCAACAAATAAATATAATAAAAAAGATACTTATAAAATTTATTACAAATAAATTAAGTAATATAATTATTAAAATACAAATTATTCTTTTCATTATATTTTATCAAGTTAAAATTATATTAAAAATTTAAAGCTAATTTGCTAATCGAATTATATACTAAATATTTATCTATTAAATAAAAAATATTATCAAGAATGTTAAAGTTAAACAATTCCCACAACGCAGCATGTTATAAAAGAAATTTAGTTATATTTCTCATCTGAGATAATTAATCAAGAAAATGTGTGGTTTTTCCTTGGATATTTACATTTTATGACAATCACTTCTGGCCATGTTTATTCAGGCGACTTGAAGCCAGGAGCCGAAGTAAAGATTACTGGACCTGTTGGTAAAGAAATGCTTATGCCAAAAGATCCTAATGCAACCGTCATCATGGTACACATTACCCAACCGTCTTCATCTTAATTGAAAAAGGAATATTTAAATCCTTTCTTATATAGTCATAAATTCATGATTGCTGTTTTGATTTTCACCATTACCATTGATGATTATAATTTTTTTTCCATA
Organism: Glycine max; assembly: GCF_000004515.6. Lineage (NCBI taxonomy): Eukaryota > Viridiplantae > Streptophyta > Magnoliopsida > Fabales > Fabaceae > Glycine > Glycine max. The sequence continues at coordinate 5,832,176 of NC_038247.2, forward strand.
TATAGTTGGCAACTGGAACAGGAATTGCCCCATTCCGCTCATTTTTATGGAAAATGTTCTTTGAGAAGCATGATGATTACAAGGTAAGTTTACACTGAATGGAGTATAGCTTGAATCAGAACTATTATAATTAAGTCGTAATGTATAAAGCTCATAAATTAGTCTACAGTAAAATGAACTTGATGCCTGGTAATTGAAACAATGAAACGTCTGTACAATTTTATTGCAACTCCATGTAAAAAATTTCTTTATGGATCTTTTACAAGACGACATATTTTAATCACGTAATAAGTAATAACCATAGGCAAAATAAAGTCTGCTGCATAAGAAATGTATTTGTACGTGACCATATTTGATGATTTATGTAGTTCAATGGTTTGGCATGGCTCTTCTTGGGTGTCCCCACAAGCAGCTCACTACTTTATAAGGAGGTGAGTGAGATAAATCATGCAAAGTTTAATTTTCACTCAGGAACTTCTACGATTTGGTGTTTGGAATGTGATGGCTTATATACATATATGCTGATATGTGGGGCAGGAATTTGAAAAGATGAAGGAGAAAGCACCTGACAACTTCAGGCTTGACTTTGCTGTGAGCAGAGAGCAAACAAACGAAAAAGGAGAGAAAATGTACATCCAAACACGAATGGCTCAATATGCAGAAGAGTTATGGGAATTACTGAAGAAAGATAACACTTTTGTCTATATGTGTGGACTGAAGGGAATGGAAAAGGGTATAGATGACATAATGGTTTCATTGGCTGCAAAAGATGGTAATATCACTTAACTTTAGGGCCACTTTAGATAAATTTCCTCTCACAAACACTTATAAGGGAAGCAAGTAATAAGTTAAAGTGAATTGAATTTTTCCCATTTAACTTATGGACTTCAACTTTTGAAAAAAACCAAATGAAAGAGCTTCTATATATAAAAGTTAAGTCCATGAGTTAATTATAACTTATAGAAGAAGTTCAAATCAGTTTACCTTAAATATTTACTAAGAAATTTATCCAAAAATAACCTTAGCCCAGAATCAGAGAAATTTGTTTCATCATGTTGAGTTGGCTTTTGTGGTGTAGGTATTGATTGGATTGAGTACAAGAGGCAATTGAAGAAGGCAGAGCAATGGAATGTCGAAGTCTACTAATTAATATCACTTGCACTTGCTCAGATATCATGCCCTACTTTGTGCAGCAGCAAATCTATTTTGCTGTCATGCGCTGTGTAGATAGATTACGGCCCTGTAATTTTTCTATGATGGGATTTTTTACCTTCCTTATGAACGTACAAGCTTCATTGCAACAGCCTTGCATGAAATAATTTTGAGGATCTATCAATATAGATGAAGTCAACTTCTGTTTACAAATTTCCTAAATTTCTCGTGAAGATTTAGTAGTATGTAGTTTTGAATCAACTAAGTTCCTTCTATTGTTTTGGCAAATTGAATTATTTTAACATAATAAAGATTTTTATATACTATTAACCAATCACTAATTATCATTTTATTAAAAATTAGTATATTTTGTAATTTTTTTTTAAAATCACATTTAAAGTGTTATTTAATTGATTAATGATGTAAGTTTTCCTATAAAATTACTTTAGGGCCCATCTTATTCACGCCCCGTTTTTTCTTCACAGCATCCATTTTTTAGTTTTTTTTTATATTTTCAAAATATCCATCTTTTTTTTTTTTGACATAAAATATCCATATTTCCTCTCACCTTCGTATCCTTACTTTTTCGTAGATCCTTGGGAAACTATTTTTCATACAAAATTATAAAAAAACGCAGAAGCGAAGAGAAAAAAGAAGAGAGGGAATGTTGTGAATACTATATTGTCATGGGCCATTTTATTGTCAGCTACAGATAATGGGTTGTGAGACTGGTGATACGAAAACAAACTTTGCCTTTTCTGTTTGCGCCGTGAAACATTTATATAACTGATATCAGAGACATGGAGCTTGTACTTTTTTTTTTAGGACATGGAGCTTGTACTTCGCAGCCATTGAATAATACTCACAGCAAATTAAAAAAACTCAAAAATATTTTGAGCTTAATTTTAATTTTTTTTCCTTTAAAATTATAATCTATTTTTAATAAAAATCTCTTACATTTAATCGAATTTAGTATGGTTCTTAAAAAAAATTTGTTTACAAATTGAACATAAGATCACAAATCACAACTGTTCAAGTAAATGAATAAAACATAAAGACTTAATAATTTTAAATAATAAAAAAACTAATGGAAGAATTTGAATATAATAATTAAACGTACTATATAATATTTATCACGACATTAGGGCAAATTGTAAGAAAATACTCTTGTAATTTCTTTTTAAGTGCTTTTTATGATCATTAAAAATATAATGAACAATTCATATTAACTTTGAATAATTCCATTCGTTTATCATTTACAGCTTTTTATTTATGAATTAAAACACGCGAAACAAATAAGATTATAAGTGTTTGAAGATAAATAAAATACTGACTCATTTCAGATTTTTTTCAACTACGATTTTCTGATAATGTAATATATAGAATTATAGTAGTAATAAATATGTGATAATACTGATTAATATATGTAAGGCTCTATTAATGTTTCAGAAGCAACTTAATTTGCGTGACATGCATGATTGGTATGTTTGGGGTTAACATGTACAAGATTCTTGATATAGTCATCGCTTTTAGGGACCTGCTATACCTTATTTATTAAATTGAAATATGCCTTTCTTGTGTCAGAGCTGTTAAATTAAATTTCATATCCTGAATCCTGACTTCTCTGAGCTGAAAGGTTATTGTTATTGGTCATGAATTTATATATGTTTATATTAATTAATTATTAGATGGAGGGTTGCAACAAAAGAAACACAGAATGACTCGAGCACTGATCATACGTTGAGGAAGCCACGAAAGCATATATGAGAAGACGAAAACTAATGATCGTAGTTTTTGGCCTCTGAATAATACTTTCCCACATGTATTTCAGAGGTTGATGAATCTTGAAAACATAAAAAAGAATCACCAATGTTTTAATAATATATTGAACTTAAAATGTTTTAAGGATGATTGAGCTTACCTTAGTTATATTCGAGCATCTTAGAATCCTGAACCATTGAGTGCAATCTGTAAGTGTCACTGCATAACGTTTGGAGGATCTTTGTGTATATATGGTGCGTTGGAGGGCAAAGGACCAAACAAAAAGAAAAGCCAAGAAACTATACGAATCTGGCGGGGCAGAGAGTCTTTTGCAATATCAGCAAGCTGGAGGGTTCAAAGCCGAATTTCTTTAATCAGCAATCAAAGATGAGAATCACTCAATAAAACAAACAAACAAAACAGTTGTTATTTTGAATGAAATTCTTATTCATATAGATTTTTCTTTCATATAAATTTGTGCACATATTTATTTATTTCAACAAAAATTATTTAATTTAGATCTAGAATAAATATATAGTTTATTCATTAAGTTGAGAATTAGTATTGAGAGACTCGATATATTGTGATACATAAAAGATATTACTTATCATTAGAGACTTATCGCCATGACTCATATATTATGTTTTTTTACCGTTGATGTTAAAGTGAGAGAATGATGAAATTTTTGGATGACGCATGTTTTGTTACAAATGTTTTTTGTTTATTTTTTTCGTTGCGATTCTTCTAGAATTTGTTTTTTGAATCTGATCTTTTTTTTCAACGTTCAACCCTTATCTTTGCAACAAAGTAATAAATTTACGTTCCTATCCTCAAGCCCACACTCTTAATTTTGTATCACCAAGTTTACTTATTTATTTAGAAAAAATATACCATTTATTCAGAATAAGTAAGAGTCTCAAAAAAATAAAATTATCTTTAAATTCGTGCTTGCGCTTTATAAAGATACCGATGTAAACATGTAAATTAATTTAAATATCATATTTGCGGAAGAAGAAAAGCACAAACGTGCCTCGAGGGATGATATTATCACTTACTCCTCGCTTATGACACAAAGCAAGGGCCGTAATATTGGGCAGTTCAGGTTATTGACCTTTCGTCAATTCATAGGGCACTGAATGACTTGTGAAGTAATAACTACTTGAATTCATCATTGTCGGCCCAATCCGTATGAAGACACAACCAACTGGGTTACTTGCATCTTTGGGAATGTTACATTTTTGTTTGTTTGTGTTTTTATTTAATTGGGTATGAACACCAATGCATGTTGGATCTCTATTATTATGTGCTGTCAGTCTTTCTTTCCTCAATTTCTGACACATGCCATTTTTCTTTCTTTCTTTCTTTGGTTGAGACTCAAATTTGAAAGTGACTGGAAACGAAGTTGTTTTTGGCATTATACATTTTTTATGATTATCTAAAAATGCATTTCTGCTGTAAACGAAAGTATGTTTCGTTTCATTTAAATTTTCAGAAAAAAATTATAATTACTTATAGGTATAAGTTATTATTTTTAAACTAATCAAAACAATAATGATATAAATTATCCTTTTAATTAAAATTGAATTAATTATGATAGAAATTATTATTGATAAAAATAATCAAACTAATTATTATGCAAATTTTCTTTATTTGTAGTAATCAAATTAATTATCATACTAATTTATATCATGATTGATTTGATTACAATTAAAAAAAATAACTTGTGTTATCATTAATTTAAATTTTAAAAATAATTTATATCACAATTAATCTTATTATTATTAAAAAAACATGTTAGATGTCATCATTATGATAATTTTGCGTCATTATTAATTCAATGATCATTAAAAGAATAAACTATATCACAATTAAATTAAATAATTATATATATATATATATATATATATATATATATATATATATATATATATATGAAGAATTAAATTACTTTGACAACTATTATACCATATCAAGATGGTGAAGAAGTGAGGACAAAAATGTCATTTTGCATGTTTTTGAAAAAGTAAGGGAGTAAGAATAGCAAAACTGGAATGAAAACAACTCCCTGCATTTTAACTCTTTTTGGGCCGTCTTCCAATAGAAGTTCAATGCTGAAAGACAAAGCCAGAACAGACAAGTTACAATTTTTTTATAACAAAATTCTATAATAGTAATATATAGTGTCACTTATTCAAAAATGACGGTGATATGTTATAAAGTCTATAATAATAAATAAATAAATAAAAAAGGATTGATTCGTACGGATACTTTTAATTTTTTTAATTTTTATATGTCTCTTTGGTTTTGAGATTAGAAACAACAAATTTTTGAAAGGAGAATATAACTTAAGCTTTAAAACCAATAAATATGGTTTCCCAAGAAACAAGGAGCCAATTATCAATTATTTATGTACCTATAGAGAAAGAATCAATTATTGAACAATGAAATTGTATAATGTACTATAATTGGTAAAATAAAAGGCAGGAAGCATGTGATGATATGATGGATGGTCCATGTGAATTAGCAAGATTCATAAAGAGCGACAAAAATCACATGGAATTAGTACTTCACTGCCTTATATTTGACTCACTTGAACTCAAACAACCTCCATCCTACGTTACTTAGAAACGAGAATGGCTTCAAGTGCTTTGGAACATTATTCATATATTATTTTCATTGTATGTAAATTCGTAGCCGTCCTTTTAATTTTGAGCTCCAATTGAAGCTTGTCAGCACTGTTGTTGATTCCTTCGAAAACCCTCCATCTCCATTATTTTTTGTCATTTTATATTCAGGTTCCTTCGATCTAGGGCGTATGCACAAATCGTCACCAATAAACCAGACACTGCCGACCTCCACATTGGCGGTTTATGCATGCATGTGCACTGCTCCACTGGGCCCCACACCCATAACCACTATGGGCCGTGCCTCCACACTTGCACATGGCCCATATCAAACCCTCTCTCTCTCTCTCTCTATATATATATATATATTCACTTCCCTCCCAACACAACCCATTCCTCATCCTAACACTTTTCTCCAAAACCATCCAACAAGGGAAACAGAATATTATTCCATTTTTTCACTTCCACACTTTCTTGCATTCATTCCCCATTTTCAACTATGGCCTCTTCAGCTCAATTTTCCACCACTTTGGTCGTACTATGTCTCTTCCAATTCCTAGCAGGTAATCATTTATACTCATTAATTTTTTTTTTTGTTTTAAACATGTTGACTTTTGTAATATTCAATTCCAGTTCCTGGATATGCAACTGGGTGATTTTTTAGAAGAAAATGTTAGCTACTTGTATTAATGGTCATGTGTTATGTTTAACGTTGCACAGGTTCATATTCAACGACATTCACAATTGTGAACAAGTGCAGCTACACAGTTTGGCCCGGCATTTTAACCGGCGCCGGAACCTCACCGCTCTCCACCACCGGCTTCGTCTTACAACCCGGCGAGTCCAACGTGATCACCGTGCCGGCCGCCTGGTCCGGCCGCCTCTGGGGGCGGACCGTCTGCACCCAAGACGCCACCGGAAAATTCTCCTGCGTCACAGGCGACTGCGGCTCCTCCGCCGTGGAATGCAACGGCGCAGGAGCCGCCCCGCCGGCCACGCTCGCCGAGTTCACACTGAACGGCGCCGGCGGGCTTGATTTCTTCGACGTGAGCCTCGTCGACGGTTACAATCTCCCCATGATCGTGGAGCCACAGGGCGGAAGCGGCGCCGGAAACTGCAGCGCCACGGGGTGCGTGGTGGACTTAAACACGCCGTGCCCGACGGAGCTCAAGGTGATGAGCAGCGGAGATGGCGTGGCGTGCAAAAGCGCGTGTGAAGCATTCGATGATCCACAATACTGCTGTAGTGGCGCTTACGCGACGCCTGACACATGCAAACCCAGTTCATACTCGCAGTTCTTCAAGAGCGCGTGCCCACGCGCTTACAGTTACGCTTATGACGATGGCTCCAGCACCTTCACTTGTGCCTCAGCGGATTATACCATCACTTTCTGCCCCCAGCCATCCACTAGGTAATTTCATTTAGTAATTATTTGTCGCTTTTTCAATAGCTGACGTAGTTTTTCTTTTTTTGAAAATGTTTATTAATAATTAATTAACTAATCTGCGGAAACTCTTAGCTGTTAAAACGTGTTTTACAACAGAGGAATATGATTGTTTTGAGGAAAATGAATAAGTTGGGGCGAATGTCAATTAGGGGACCAGTTTTTGGGTGCGGTATCACCATAGACATGGTTGTCACGTTTTTTGTTTTTCAATGTCGTGTTTAAATTTTATTGCACCGTCCAGATTCCGCATATAGTGTCTTCTTATGTTGTCAATGTTTTTAATTTGGGTTTGAATTTGATTGCAGTTCGATTAAATCGGGGAACGGGAAATACCCAATGGCGGTGGACACTTCGGGTGGTAATGTGGACGTAAGAAAAAACAATGTTATGGCGGTGATTGCTTATGTTTTGGTGGCATTTGTGGCAACTCAATTAGGTGGCCCTTCACTGCCAAAGTTGCATTAAAATGGCTGGGCTATGACTTTCTATTAATTAATACACAGTGCATGATGGCAATGGCCAGTCTCTATCGGTTGGGCGATCAACTTGCATCAGATTCTTACTTGTGTGTGAAGAGATGCAATGGGAACCGGTGCAAAGATTGTCACTTCTCAACTTGTAAAACTAAAACATTAATTTGCCATGTCTTCATATGGAGCACTTATTTAGAGTAGGAAGGTTCAGATGCACAGACAGAATTAGGCAGCTGCCTTTTACATCAGCTCACGAGTCTCATACCATTCATGTGTTGTCCTCTGTCTTCAGAGAAAAAACAAATAACAGGAGGACATTTTGGGAAGAATTTGTGACATTTTATGAAAATAAATATCATTACCATTAATTTGCTCCAATTGTAAATATGAACATCAAATTTATTGAGGTTAACAAAGTAGTACTCAAATTTTCATTTGCTGGAGCAGTTATTTTCTCGCCTAATGGCACCAGATAGATGTATGTGCGTTTGACCTACTTTTATATATTCATATATATCATAAATTTTGCTTACATTTTTTCTTTTTCACTATGTGTCTAATATTATTTGGGGTATTCATTTATCTTTATTCTTTTACAATCATTAATTGATTAGAATTAAAATGTCACTTCAGCAAGGAGTATCATGTATGTCTATCTATTTTTTCCCAAAAAATATTTAATTGTTTTGTTTGGCTTTCAGTTAATTGGCGGTTGGGTTGTGAATTTCAATTTTTAGCCACCACAAGTTCAACAAGAGGAAAAGTTTTGCAATTGAAAATTAATAACATAATTAGTCCTAAACCAATAATTAATTCTATAATGAACTCAAAGGATGAAATTTGTAAAAATATCTTAACATCTCGCCGAGAAATCAATAATTATAAAAAATAATAATATATTTGATTTAGAAATTAGGAAAATGATGATTTTTTAAAAACTCGGTGACGTTTATTTCATGGAATCATTTTGTATTCTCAGGATTCATATCCCAAGAATATTGTAGTTGGAATGTTATTCCCTTGACATATATAAAAAAATGTTTGATTAATTTTTAACATTCTTATAAATATTTTTAAAGTTTTAAAATAATAAATTAAAAATAAAAGTAAAAATGGAAGTTATACTAGAGCTATAAAATAATTTGTTACATTTCTATGAAAATGCAACTTTCTGATCCCATTAGTATGGGAATAAAAATTATGTAGACATGAGAATGTAATTTTTGTGAAAAATCTTTTCCAATAACCTCTTAACAAACATAAAAATAAATATTATTATCTTCATATTTTTAAAAATGTAAAATAATTCTGTGAAACAAATATGCTACGCATAGATTGATTTCTAAAAAAATGTTTAATGTTTCCTCTTCATAAATTTGGAGGTTAAAAACAAACTTTAATTTATTTTTTTTTTACTGCAAAAGCAAACTTATCTTAAATTTAAGTGAAATATTTTTTTTATAGTAAATGCTTCCTCGTGATCAAATACTCACTATTATTTTTAGAGTTTGTTTATTTAAAATAAAGAAATTGTGTATCAAATAAAATGTTATTTTTAGTTTTACTCTCTAAAAGGAAATAGTATAAAAAATAATGTATAAATATCGTTAATTACTTGACAATTGCACAATAGTAGATGATAAAATAATGCATAACAACAAAAATCGATGTATTCATGATGTTTTTGATGCAATGATCAGGTCGGTTTGCCACCACAAGTTATTTCCTTATTTAATTTTTAAACGAATAAGACCATTGGTTTACTTGTTCGAACATATTTTTATAACACTAACGAATGGCTTATGGTTACTTTTATCTCCCTCTGCATAATTTTGGCCATTTCCCTTTGACATTATCATTTGCAGACAACGCGAATGAACCTCTCCTTTCGTCGTGATATCGAGGAGGTTGAAGATCTCGTCGATAGCTATGTTTGCATTATTGCATCTAAACAATAGCTTTTTTTTTTTTTTTTGCTTTGATCATAATTGAAGTGAATTATTTAAATTTGCACTTACCGTGTCATTACATGTACTAGGGCGTGTCTCGAAATTTTGGATTCTTAACTCAGATAAATTTATCAACAAATGTTTATAAGAGAAAAAAATAAGAAAAATGAATTATAAATGTCTAATAAATTAAAAATAAGTTATGTACTTCAATTTTTGAAAAAAAAATAGATAAAAAACTTTTTAAAATATAAAGTGTTTAATTTAATATTAACTTCTTTAGAAAATTGATTTATTTTAGTTCTTTATTTTCTTGTGTTGTTAGTGTTTGTTGAAAAAAAATGTAATAAAAAAAGTTTTTATTGAAAAATTAACTTAAACTAGTGTTACAGTTGAGGTTGAATTTATAAATTATCAATTTTTATTTTATTATTTTCACTTTTAAAATTATAAAATTATTTATAGAATATTATATTCAAATAATTATAACATTTCTCAATTAATAAAAAAGACTAATTCATTTAATACATTTTAGAAATTGGATGTGATTGAATCACAGATTCTCAGTGTACCCGTCATTACCAGGATGGACACTTTCCCATCACACTTATCTACTAAACTTTATTGCATCAGCTTCTATGCCATGTTTGTTCATCACCCTATTACCTTGTGGTCACAAATATAAAAGTGCAACTTGCAACGTGAAAAAGAAAAAAAATAAAATCATTCTCTTGTTTATCGATTAACTTGAACATGAAAATACGCAATTTTAAGAAAGCTGCTTTTGCTATCTTGATGAAATTGCACTTTCAAACTTTAACGCTGATCTGCTGATTAAAAAGTTAGAAACTAATGGATAGTACCACGGGAGACGCCCTTTTGTGCGGTAAAGAAAGTCAATTACAATTAGTCATTCCTAATCCATCCAAATCTCTCATTAACCTTTCACACTAATGAGTAATGATGGATTTTGCAACAAATAGTAATTCAGCCAATTCTTCTCTCTTCCCAATTTGGAAACTCCCTTCCCAGTACCAATGGTTTGCTATAGATTCCTTTATCTAAACTGACTTGGTTTGATTGGCCTAATAAATAATTGGGTTCATGAAATTTCTACTCTTAATCTGTGCCACTTCAATCAACGGGTTAGAAGGATAAAAAAATTAATTAATAATAAACACTTGGTTGAGTGGACTAAATATGTGAGAATAGTGATTGGAAAACTAAATTAAGAATACTAAGTTCAAAATCTACATAAATAAAATTATTAACTTAAGGTAGTGAGAATACTCAATACAACAAAAATATGATAATAATAAATTAGGGATCAAAATAGATTAATTTTAGGGACTTAAAAGAAATCTTATAAATTTTTTTAAGAACTTAATCAAGTTTTTTTTTTTAAGTTTCAACGATTAAAATGATAATATAAAGACTAAATATTTTACCATTTATTTTATTTACACATAATTGAAGATTCCCACTCACACTTGTGTGCATGGAATTACTTATCAAGTATTTGTTGTTGTCATTATATTTATTGCCTAGTCGATATTTGAGTTATCCCTGAGATCCTCAAAATAGAGTTTCATTTTTTAAAAAAAAGTGTCAACTTTTCATTCCTTCGCAAATGATCGTTGAATCTGTATGAAGACACGTACTGCCACACTCCAAACATAGCCTTAAATTTAATTGAACTCATTTATTTGGGATCATAAGGTAATATCTCCATAGTCCCATTGGTTTGAATTGTCGTGAAAAGAATAATGCAATCCAATAATGAATAAGTAGAATGGATAGGTGTATAATTTACAATTACAGGGTAACATATCCCCTCCCCCAATTTGCGCGTTACCTATGAGTTGAAATCAAAGTTATATTATATGATGATATCATATATAATGGAATGATAAGAATGGCGACTGCTAAACCTTTATTGGCCTCTCCATAAGAAAGCGTTCCTTCACTGTCAGCATCTACGTCTACTTTTCGCTCCCTTCTGTTCAAGCATCGTCCTTTTGAGTTTTAAGAGCATATGATATACTATTATTTTCACTCTTTTCTTTCTTTGATCTTTTACAGAAAAATATTATTTAAAATGTAGAAAAATATTGGGGGAAATGACAAGACTAAGTTTTAAAAAGAAAACGTAGAAAAATATTATTTAAAATGTATGTTTATATGTTAACGATACAAAAAATATTTAATACTTAATTTTTAAATAATATTTATTAAAATATAGCAAATTTCTTAACCTTTAATTTAATTTATTACACTTATCACCAACTACCAAGACTTTAACTTTAGCTTTAGATCAGGCACGCACATGTCAGATAGGACAGGAAATAGGAAAGAAGCCAGAATTATTTTAATCCAATATACACATTTTTATTCTTTTTTCTTTTAATTTATACATTTAAAATTTCACTTAAATCAATTAACTATATCTTATTTATAACTTAAATTTTTTAAAAATATTCTTATAATTCTTTTTCATATTTTACCTGATTTAAAATAACCATGTAATATACGGAAATTTACTAGTTAAAACTATAAAAATGACAATTTTTTTTATCAGCAACTATTAAAATGATAGTAAAAATTAAAGCATCAAACTAGACAATTTAAAAGTCAGATGGAAAGTTTTAGACATTAAAATTTTTAAAAACTAATTAATTTAATACTCCTGTAATTGATCTGTGATACTCAATTCAGAAGTATATATAATAAGATTAGATTCTCATAAGACCTACAATTATATTTTTTTTGTTCGTCGATCGAGAAAAGTTTCAAGTAATTTTTTAAATGTTCATTTTTGTTAAAATGAAACGCTTATAGAATGAAATGAGTGAGAATTGACCATTACATAATAATTTTTCTATTATGAGTACAAGAATTCTATGAAACACAACAGTATAAAATTTTTCATGGCAACACTTTCACCAAGCTATAAGAAATTTTAGCATCTTCTAAACCTTTTTTATTTGCTATTGTAATTTTTATTATTGGCTTGTGACGTTGTGGAAAGTTCTTGTTCTATCTTAAGGGCCCAGACATTTTCAAACAAACACTTTCCACGTTTGACTTATCCTTATTAATTATGCAGTTCAAATTAAGAGGTTTAATCAAAATTTGACCATGGTTATAAATAGATAAGATCATTAGCCAAATCATCAACTTTCCAAAAGCTCGTATGTTTTCCGTGTATGGGCTTTTAGCATATAATTAATGGGCTCAATGAAAAAAGTGGATTTGCCACATCAACTTGGTCGCTGAAACAAGTTTCGATACAAGCATGCCCACAACTTTGCCTGAAATGTGAGTGGCATGTATCAGCCCCACCTCATCCTCATTTTTATCCAAGTAGTTGACAATGTTCTGTTCTAATTCCAACTACATAGGATCATCCCTAACTTGTTTCCGAGGCATTTCATTTTCATAATTAAACTGCCAGAAATCTATATGTTCTTTCTCTCGTATTTTATGATGTTCTACTTGCTATTATTAGTTGAGTCCGAAATTTCTCACAACCACAATATGTCAATCTCTATGTTATCACGATATATATAATCTACCATGTACATCAGAAGCTAAGTTAATTGCACGTACCCCCAAGCAAAGAAAAAGCTTCCACAATGCTAATCTGAACTCAGCCTTTTTCCCCATATTAAGCTTTTGTCGTTCCTTGCTTTATTGCATGATTATGCAAGACGGAATCACTGTTTATTAAAGTTTATAATGCATGCACTCGATCGGTATGTATTATATCAGCAAAGCGTACATTTAGGTTTGATTATTATGGGAGCCTTGACTAATTTGACTTTTTCGGCATATATCCCTGTGTTTGGCATATTTAAAATGAAAACAAGTATTTTATATGTAAATAATTGTTGTATGAAAATGTGGTATAAGTTGAATTAAAATTAGACATGATAAATAAATTCATATTTATGGATATTATCTTGAATTGACTCCGATTTTGACGGAGACATCATTCTGATTTGATAGGATATGAGTATGGATATTACTCGAACTATTTAAGTGGGGATGAGAATCTGGATGAATAACAAATTATGTCTTGTACTCATATCATATTATATATTCTTTTACAACATATATATATATATATATATATATATATATATATATATATATATATATATATATATATATATATATATATATATATATATATGGTTTTATTGTTATAATTTTTTAAATATAAATCAATTAACTTAATATTTTAATAATTAAATAAAAAACTTAAAAATATACATTTAACTAAAAATATAATTGAATTCTTAATTTTTTAACTTTCTTTTATTTGTTATTTGTTATATTTATATATTGTTTGAATTAAAATATGATTAATTAGAAACTTATATATAATTTATTTAAAAATATATAAGTAAATTAAAATTATAAAAAAGAATGTAGTAAATTACCAAATCGGATAAAAATCAATGGGTATGAAAATGAGTATTAAAATTATAAACCCGCTTCTTTTATACCCGTATCCATACCTATCTCATTTTTTGCAATAGGGGCGACCCGACGTGTCATGTTCTCATCCCAAATTAAAACATAATTCACTTCTTGATAATTTTGATTTGAAACTGCTTGTTGGATTTATGTATCATGGAGAAAAATAAATAAATGATGTTTGAATCCTACAATTTACAATAATTTTTGTTGTTATTTTTCTTTAATATTGTATATATCTTCCGTTATGATTTATTTTTTAAAGACTACTTGTATATTTTATAAAAAATAAAATAAAATTATTGTTTATAATAACAATATTTTTCAAGTATTTGATGTTGCAGCATCAAATATGACACCATTAAGTCAAAATATAATGTCATGTTAGTTTATTCATATCCTCAATATTTTTTTATGATTGTAAACTAATATATTATTAAATCAAAACAACAAGAATCAATGATTCAGAGAAAATAAGCAATATTATTTTGGTAAGCAAAAAATATCAAGACTATATATAAATGAAATGAAAAAAAATATAGAGACTAGTACTAATATAATGGTTAAATAGAAAGAACTAACATTTAAATAAAAATACAAGTTTATAAAATAAAAATATAAGGATGAAAACCCAATTTAAACTTTATAAGAACTAAAACTTTATTTAAGAATTAAAAATAAAAGACTCTTAATAAATTCAACAAAAAAGTTTGACATGCAAAAGGCACTTTAAAGAATCGGTGATATCATGCATTTTTCCAAGGTTACAAAAGCCATTCGATTGGTGCTACTTTTTCCATGTCGGTTGCTTTTTCTTCTTTCATTTCCTTCGTTGGTTCTGCTTTTATCTTGTTCGTTTTTCAGTTTTTTAACCATTTTTTAAAATACTTTTTAATTGATATTCCTTTTGCTTATACTCCCACTCCCATTACATATATTCCTCTTGGTGTCGTCTCCATGAATCCATCCTCATTGTTGGAGTTCACTTTCTCATAATTAAAAATTATAAATATAAATATAAAATTGAAGTATTATTTTTTTCTTTTTATGAAATTCATTATTATTATACATTAATCACTTTCCCCATCAAACTTGCTGATCAGATGCTGATTCAAATCTTTATCATAGAATGAAGGGTGCAATGCAGAGGGAAAAAGTTGAAAAGAAGAAAGAAATCTTATCCATACTTTACACCGCATGTAAACGAATCAAAGAACCAATATGCTGATCATAACAGTTGCGAAGTTAAATATATTTTCAACTATAGGAAGCGAGAAAAAGCACTGAAGTCGTCTTATATTTAATTTCTTGATAAGCTTTACGAAGTTATCATATTAATATAATTGTTATTAGATTTTTTTTAATTATCAATTGTTAAAATAATTTAAGCATTAACAGTGGGAAATAAAACTCTAAAACCTCATTCGTGTACACGTGATATATATTCCACTTTTCAGATGACTTTTAACCCAATTAATGTGGACCGCATTATAACTAAGATTGAATTAAAACAATTAATTATGTTCCAATCTAGATCAGCTACTTAATTAATTGCCAACAACAAACAAAAGAAAAACAAGAACATGGTTTTATATATGTTGAATCGAACAACAGTCACAAATACTGCTTTAGATGATAGTCGAAGAAGAAGTTTGATTATGGTCAAGCACTTTAACAGTGTTATTGCATGGTGTATTATACCTGCAAATCATCATATAGCTAGCTAGGTCATGGTTTCATTATCTAACTAACTAAATAGTAGTGTTAGGTTACTCCTGTCTCAATCATTATCCATACATTTTCAAATTAACCACGTCAAAGTTTTGGTGTTTTGCACACATCAACCCACTGCCTTTCACGTGTTTATTGACCACTTTAAGGTGCCGACTGCAGGTAAAATTTGGTGCTGGTAAGTAGTATCCTTAAAAAAATGTCAAAGTTTGCTTTTGGACGTTGAAAATCATACACAAACATACACAAATTAAACCAAAGATTAATAAACACTTGTATATAGATAGCTTAAGTGAAGTAGGTCATTGAAAAATCAAAATTTATAGCTAAACAGCATAGACGGCTATACGGGTATAGCATTATCCATTTGCCAACGCAAAAATCGGAAAATCAATTCAACACATGACGTGCTTTTGAAATTTCAAGTCTATAACATGGCACTTTCACCAGCGAAGCTTCACATGGCACTCCCACGTAGCTGGGAAAACGAAGGAGTTGAATTGAAGATTCTCAATTCGTGAAAGGGTATCCGTACCCCAAAAAAAGGATGGGCTGAACAAGCATCACTAAAGTGGTGTTAATTTAAGTACGTTTCATGCAAAAAAGAACCTTAGCCGATTGAAGTAAAAGGTTTGGCAATGACTATGGGACATGAAGACGTGATTCAAGCATCAACCACGTGATATTGTTGCCCTTTAAACACAACTCCGATTCACTCACTTGTCTTGTCCACGTATGATATGTTTCAGACAGAAATTAAGAGACTCTGACATTTTGAAGTTCAGGTCACATGCCAAGTAGATATATCATATATGAATTGGGAATTCTATATGATGATGTAAACCTGCAAAGAGCTAGCTTTTCTAATACTTTTCTCTTATTATATATAAACCTCCCTATTATATTAGTATTTTTTATGAAATTTTTACTCACTAAATAAAAAATAAAATATTCTCTACTGTTTGAAAAATATTGAATAAATTAATTTATTTTTATTTAATACTACTTTATAAAGAATTAAAATGACTAAAATAAAAAAGTTACATCATTAATTAGTCATTTTTTAAAAGATATTGGTTAAGATACGTGTTCTAGTCTAGGATTTTCTTTATGGCCCAAGACAGAGACTTGAATCCTGCACTCGCACGAGTGTTTCCTGCAGTTTTCTATTCTGCTCGAAAGTGTCCTATTATCTTTAATGAATTAATACTTTCCTCCTTCAAATTATCTACGCCTCCCTCCCCTGGCGACACACATCTCATGACACAATGCTCCTCCCACCCACAACGGCTGGTTCCCGCGAAGGCCGCTCCCTCCCGTGACTTCTTCCTCTTTTATAACTTTAGGATTTTTTATAATTTATAAAAATTCGTTTTGATATTAAAAAATATACAAATTTTGATGGATTTGATCAAACTTTTTAATATAAAATATATATAAAATAATTTATCTAAATTCTTGAGATTTTGTTAAATTTTATTATTTCATGTTCTATTGGTTACTGATTTTCTTTTCTCTCGTCACATATTTTTTTTTTCTTTGATATTTTTTAAGATGCATATATCATATTTTTTTTTATTATTTTGAAATAAAAAATATCAAACAAATATACTCTTTTCCTTTATATTTTTCCATTTTTTTAAAAATAAATTAAATTAATATTTGTCTTATATGTTAAAACTAATAAAGTTTTCCTTATAGTGATTATGTCTATCACCGGACCTAATACTTTTGTGATTGTCACCCTTAATTTCATCATTCACATAACTCATTAATCCTCATACCAATTTTCCACCCTCATTATTTCTTTCTAGTATATACTTATTATTGCATCCAATTTAAATATGTCATTAGATTTATCATGAAATAATTATAGTAATTTAAAAAATCAAAAAATCAATATATAATTTTAAACCTATTATTCAAATCCAAAAGTGGGAAGGAAAAGATGTTATTGCAAGAAATGTTAGTATAAAAAAGATATAAAGCTAGAATTAATATAACTATTAAAAGATTAAAAAAATTATATTAGTTTTACTTTTTTTTATCCTAATCTCATCATTTCTAATTATTTTTCATTAATTCATGTAATTTTGAATGTGTTTTTAAAAATTTATAAAATCCTTTTAAATCTTTATAAATTTATAAAGTCATTTCAAATCCTTTAAATTCTTATGATATAAATCCATTAAAATATAAACTATGATAAAAGTCTTATAAAATTTTTTGATAAGTCATAATATTCTTAAATAATCTTTAAAATGTATAAGATTTTTTATACTAAAATAATGTTTTAAAATCTTAATCCAATACACCCCTAACAAGATAAAATTTTTCTATCTGAATTATATATATAATCAATATAAAGAATTAATTATTGATAAACAATATATTGAGATTTAGGTTTTAATTGCATTAATTATAAATTTGAAGTTTTCTCCCATTTATAATTTATAATTTATAATTAGGTCCATCTATCTTGAGTTCGTGTAATTTCAAGCTATCAATTTACTTAGATTGAAAACACATTCATTTTTGTATTCATTGCTATTGTATGAAGGTGCATCTCAAATTCATCTGAGATAACCATACATATTCCTTATTTTCCTTCCCCTCTCTCTGGGTACATCCCGCGCCTGCAAAATTGTGCATGCCCTTTTGTGTGGTGTAAAAAGACACATTTCTTAAGAGAAAAATCACTACATACCCTACCTCCTAATTTCTATTTAATACCGATGAAACCTCTCCCTCGAGATACGCTCTCTCTCCTCTAAGCTTTTACACTTTCCCATTTGAGTACATAACTTGAATGCTAAAGTGCTCTAGGCTACTACTGACTGAACAACCATGAAACTCCTCCCTCCTTAAGTTGGGAAATATATCTTCGATCAAAGCAAGCAAGTTTCTCCAACCCCTTCACATTTGAATAGAACACCTGTCATAAACATAAGAATGTATTCACAAGAACCGAATTAAATATTTAGTGATTTTTAGATCATTGTAATTTAAATTATTGTAGTTTAAATATTTAGTGTTTTTAGCTAATATATTATATTTGCTCCTTGTTATAACATGTCCAATTTGACAAATTAATTACTTTTTGTTCAATATATAAATATGAAAAATTGTGAGAAATCCAATTAACACCAACACACAGGGAATTGAAATTTCATAATCATAAAAATGGAGACTAAAAAAATTAAGCTATATTAATTTATATTTATCAGGAGTTTTGGTTTAAAACGTTGTATGCAATAGTGTAAGGGTGGGTTTATGTTGCACTCATGAAAAATATGGACATGACAATCAAGAGAGCCATCAGTATTACGACACATTACCCAGTTGCAACACGACAAACTCATTCCGCTGCACCAGATTTTTTGACCGACAATCCAAATATTTTTATTTTTCCCCTCTTTATTTTTTTTTTCTTTTCTTTTCACTTCACTGACTAACAAAAATGGAAGGAAAAAAAAAAGACATTAAGGGTCGAAACTTTGGTTCATCCTCTTCTCCCCCACTCTGTTTCTCTCACTCAGCCACAGTAAACACAAAAGTCGTGGCTGTGTACTCACTTTTGTTTATACCTTCTTTATAAATAGCGATGCAGAGCTTAGCATTTAGATTCCCCCCACCACTCACCCCCAACCACTCCCCATCTCTTCGCTCTTTTTCTTCTTAGAAAGAGAGTGTTTGAATTGTAATTATATACTATATTGCTCTATATATACTAAAACGTACTAACAATTGATAAAGCAGAGATTCTGCTTCAAGTGTAATCATCCCCATCCTTTATCACCTTTTACCATCAACACATTAATATACTGCTAATCTCTATCTTCCTTCTCTATTCAATATTCAATAACCCACAAACTAACAAATAATGGCTCTGTTTTCACATCACCGACACTCTTATGAAACGCTCTTGGGCTTTCTACTCTTCCTCGTATTCAGAGGTAAATTTGGATTCTTTTATGAAATTAAGTAAATGGGTGTCGCTGTGTTCGAGAATTCATACATAGTAATAACCAAACTAAACTAACTCGATCACGTTTTCAAATGCAGAGGTTTCAGGGGCAACATTTACCTTCGTGAATAAGTGCGATCACACAGTATGGCCAGGGATTTTAGGAGCACCACAGCTAGGAAGCACAGGTTTTGAACTTGTGAAGGGAGGTTCTAAAAGCTTCCAGGCTCCGACCGGTTGGTCCGGTAGATTCTGGGGCAGAACCGGTTGCCAATTCGACGGTTCGGGAAAAGGAACGTGCGCCACCGCCGACTGCGGCTCCGGCGAGGTCAACTGCAACGGTGCCGGAGCCTCTCCGCCGGCCACGCTCGCCGAGTTCACGCTTGGCAACGGCTCCATGGACTACTACGACGTCAGCCTCGTCGACGGCTACAATCTGCCCATGATGGTGGTGGCCAGAGGCGGCTCGGGCTCCTGCGCCGCCACTGGCTGCGGCGAGGATCTCAACCAACGGTGCCCGTCGGAGCTGAGGGTGGAGGGCGGCGACGCGTGCCAGAGCGCGTGCGGCGCGTTCGGGAAACCGGAGTATTGCTGCAACGGTGCGTTTAGTAACCCCTCCACGTGCAAGCCTTCCATGTACTCGCAAATGTTCAAGTCCGTATGCCCCAAAGCCTATAGCTACGCCTACGATGATGCCACTAGCACCTTCACGTGTTCTGGCGCTGATTACACAATCACATTTTGTCCTTCTTCTCCAAGGTAAATAAAACAATCTTTGTTTAGTCCAGTGTTTTTCTGTTTCTTATTTGTTCAAATTAAGGTTTGAAAAAACACAATTTCGATCCTACGTCAAGATTCTAAGGTATCTGCAATTGTAATTATGATCATAATATACTGCAGCTACCCTAAAAAATGTTTGCATTATTGTCGATGAACAATTTCGATCATAACGTCAAGATTTCAAGATATATACAATTATAATTACGATCGATGGACGATGTTTATGGGCCACAATTATGATTGCAGTTACCTTAAAAAAAATTGACATTACGGCCGAAATCATATTCATAGACCCTTTTAAAAAACTTTGATTGTAATTATCTACAATCTCCTCTCATGTCAAGATCACAATTTAAAACCTTAGGTGAAATGTTAGCAATTCAATTGGTACAAGATGCTTAGTGATTGAGTTTTATTTTTTGCAGTTTAAAATCTTCAACGGATTCAAGTCCAAAGGGAATGGATGCAGGGTCTGGGTCTGGGGGAGGTTCATCAGTTGAGCAATCTGAATTAGCTTCTACTTCGTGGTTAGCCGACATGGCAACAGCAACAGGGGCCTCAACACGGACACGGCCTTTTGTTGCTTCGAAGGTCTCTTTTTCGGTGGTGGTTGTTTTCATTCTCTCTCTTTTGGTCGCTTAGCTTTCTGGGTTCCTCTCTCCCAATGACGTCTCAACAACATCCTTATCTTCCTTCCCTTTCACACAGACACAAAAAGATCAATAGCATTGTTATCTAGTGACAAAAAAGAGTACCATTGTGATTGTTAAATTATACTATAGTACATGTAAATTGTAAAGTGGTAGTAGTACAAGCGTTTCAATCATTTTGTTGAGGGTTATTCTGTTGGTTACGGGTGAGTTCTTTAATTGTGGACCTTTGGAATTGGATGATATTTTTTATTAGAATGTGAACAAATAACAACCAAGTTGTCGCTTAATTTGATGAGTACTCGAGTTAGTGGGTTTTGAGGCCCATCTCCTTTTTGCTCGCTAGGAAATAGCGAAAATAAAATAAGAATAGTAAAAAATTCTAACCAACCAAACCGTTCCAAAATAACTAAACAAATAATCAGGGGAGAGGAAAAAAATAACATTTATTACAAATGGCATCCAATCTTTTCATCAAATAACCGTTGGCAGCCTTCAATGATTTTTCTATTATAGTAGTATAATTTTTGGGAAATGATTAGTACCACTTATAGACTTAGTTATACCCTCAAAAATAGACTTATAGTTGTATGCCTTAATGAAATTAATCTATATACAGATAATTGTCATGAGATTGTAAAATAAATTACCCAATAAGTTGATGAGAAAGTATTAGGAATGATTTTTGCAAAAGGTTATAATACAAGTTAACAAAGTTATTATAAATGATAATTTAATATTAATTGATAATATAAAACCCCTGGTATTATTAGTATATATATATATATATATATATATATATATATATATATATATATATAACAATATATAATATATTAAAAATGTATTATATATGTGTGTGTGGAGAGATAAGCATGTGAGGAACAAATCTTATGTATGATCAAGAGACATCAGTGATTCACCACTCACCAGTTTTACGTCCCGAAACAAGTGTAATTTTTTTTTTTAAAAAAATAAAGATTATTTAGACATTTTATCTTTTAGGTTTAAGGAATTTAGAAAACATATTTTTCTTAACTTTATTCTTGTATTTCTATTAACTTAAACAACAAAAATAATATCAATAAATAAGAGAATGATACAATTAAATAATAAATTGGTATTTGATCATTTTCTAAATATTTATGTAAAAACTTGAATGATAATTATTTTAAAATAATGTTTGGCTATTAAAATGACGCCTTTGGCCTTTGGGTAATTTATGATTAATTAGCAGAAAATGACAAAAGAGTAAAAACAAAGAAGGAACTACTATTAAATTCAATGATTGGATCTTAAACCGAGGGAAGATATTTTACGAAGATATTTCTGGGGAATCTAGTGGCTGGGCTGAGATAAAGGATAATGCTTGCAAGTTTGGGACGAATGTGGCGTTATCGTCCACAAAAAGACCTACCTATCAGGATTTGGCAGAGAAGAGTATCATAAATTGATCATTACACTTATTTTAGACACACAAACAGTTCAGAATTGAAACATGTATTTTCAAGTGTCATGTTGAAGGAAGCTAGCTTGCGTTCTTTTCATTCCAATCAAAAGGAAAGATCACGAAAATTAAAGGAGAAAGTGAGAAAAATGAAAGCTTAAATTGACAATTTCAGGTCCAGGAGATTTCTAAAGTTGGAAGATAATTATACACCATGAAATGCGGTGTTGACACAAAAACGCTTGAGCGGGGAAGGTCCCTCACAATTGAGTGAGGGCAGATAAAGGACTTAACAAACTATTTTAATTGATGATTACAACTTATTAAAAATGATAAAACCATAGATAAAATTTATTAAATAAAAAAATTCATATCATTTTTTGTCTCGCCATTTTACTCAATAAAACAGGATAATTTAATTTCACAAAAAAGGATAATTTCAAATTTGTATTAAAAAATAGTTTTTATGTCTATACTTGGACCATATCTATGTAAGTAATAGTTTTTATGTTCATATTTTCCTCTTTGATTATCTAAGTACTTATATCCATATCTATTACCATACTTTAATTATCTATCACCAATATATTTTGAAATTTGAAGTTTTAGAATTCTTTGAAGGAGTGTACGTATCTTTCACGGTTCAAGCTATATTTCTTTGAGGGAATTGAGAGGGAAGTCATGATGAGATTAGCTAGAAAAATATTTCCTCACTAACTAGTGACCTAAATTTAGTTAGAGTTTCGTTGAAAATCCGTGGCAATTGTATTAACGAAAGAGATTATCAAGGGAACTTGTGGTTAGATAAGAGTAAAACTTTCGTACCCCATTGCCCAGAGGCTCTTCGCTATGCGAAGGTATGGGGGAGGGATATGCGAAGGTATGGGGGAGGGATATTGTACGCAACCTTATCCTTACATATGCAAAGAGTATAAGACAATAATAAACAATAAAACTTTTCATTTAAATATTTTAACGCAACTTGTACACAGAATTCAAACTTGATATGAACTATGTATTTATTGTGCGATATCAAGAACTAAAAGCCTATTAAGCAGTGAGCATGTATAAAGGGTCTTTTCATTGTAAAGCTGAAATATACATGAGATGGTTGAAAAATGCATTTTCTTTTTATGATCTCTGCAGGCACATTTCAGACACCATTTGTTATCAGAAAATGAAATAAAGCTACAGACTAAAGAGACGCCAAAACTAGGGGGGTTTGGGGGGGGAGCCAATTTGGCTCCCCCTGTGCTATTTGAGATTCCATTTTAAGTTTTACGAACAGAGGGGTTGTCCTTTCACCAAGTAGAATCTTTTGGCCTTTGGGATAAAAACCCACATGACTAGGAACACAAAGAAAAGAAACAAATCCTCTTTTGGCCCCAAGATATGAAGATGACTTATGTCCATTCCTCTCAGTGCTTGCTTTCTTTCCAATTTCAACTTTTTCCCAAATGTTTGTTCACGCCAAAGGCAAATGTCAAATACTTATTTAGAAGGGATGCATTAAGAAAGATATAGAACGTGAACAAAACATTTAATGCATACTAATGTATAACCAACCATTTTCAAGAAAATGTTTGCTACATGCCTAAAAGTTGGGCTAGCATTATTAGAAAGAAGGATACGTCTAACATCCTTAAACGTAATAGATTACAATTTTAAGTTTTAAAGTAAAGCTAAAATTTCTCTAAATAATGAAATAAGAAAAAACTTCTTTGTGGATTGTGCAACCACTCTGCTCAACTACCAATTGCCAACAGCATAGTCTCCAGCACACCATTCTAGCACTAGACTTCAGAGTTAGCCACAGTTTATGATTGTCTACTTTCTGTTTCTTTTTGTAGTAAAAGAAAACTTTATATTCAACCCCTTAGTTCATAACTGACGTAGCCACATAGGCTTGTGGTAGTTAAGAGTTTGCTTTACCATGGAATTTTTACACATTGCATTACCTGTTTCTTGGGCAGGCACTTTTTCTATGCTTAATTATGGTATAGATAAGCTACTAAAGCTAGCATAAATTAATAAGAGCTCCTTATAAAAAAAAAGCAATTATTGCATTCAATAAATGGAAATTAAGCTCTTAAAGTAGTACCTAGCTAGCATGCTGTGTTTAAGTATTTTTTTTTAAGAAAATGGGCTGTGTATAAGTATTTAGCACACTGACATATACGCTATTGATCAGGATTCAGGAGATCATAATAGTTTAAAAATTAACCAGGAAATTTAACAAATAAATAAATGTAAATTAATATTTGCTTCCGTAATAGCTAAGAATTCCAAGTCACTTCAATAAGGCAATAACAAATTAAGCACATCCCATTGCTGTAACGTACAAGAGAGAAAAGCATTCATTCATCTTCCACTAGGATTAAATTCTAGTTTTATCGACCCAATTGGACAGCTCCTAGCTTTTGACCCTGTTTAGCTTCACTCCACTAGTAGTTTTGCTTTATTTGTTACTTTGAAGCTTCAAGATAAGTAAACCTTTTCTTTCAAAGTTAATTTGAATGTACAAACCAATAGCAAATCGAAAACCGTATCACCTTAACATGAACAAATATCTATGTAAATGATTCATTTCAGTTGCCAATCTCTGATTATTCTACATTACGGAGACAACAACATTCAAAGATTTTTATCACTATTGGGTGCTCACGTACTATTATCTCTACCAAATCTATATAAAGAACTTTTACTTTCCCTTTTACTTTTCTTGAATGCAATGATCAAGTGGATTATAATTTTATTTTATTTTAAATCCTGGACTGCTTTAATTTGGAGACAAATTTATTCGATTAAGGTGAACCTTCAAATATGCTTCATATTCATTTGAGCAACTTGTATGCTGTAACATGAGAACAGTGCTGCCCACTGACAATGTAACCTCAAACAATAGACTATGTAAGGATGGTTTGTTGTTTGCAATTGCATGTACATGGACGTTTCCTGTGTCTCAAAATACATGTTATGCTATATCTTGTCTAATAAGAGTCAACCAACAAGGGGAAGAGGCCCAAAACATAGTATATATTCTTTTTTTTTTACTTGAAGGAATCAAAGACGATTATTAGAATATTTAGAATAATTCATACACTTACTCAATCAACTAAGTTGAGTTGAGCTAGACGCCTTGAATTGAACAATCTGAAATGCATACAAATGTATTATAGATTGAATAATCTATAATACAAATTGTATGCATGTTTACATAGGTGTGGTGGCTTCACCTCATCAAGTGTGTAAATGGAGGTGCAATGCGACACAACTTAAACACGCAGCGACGAAAGGGTGCAAGAAGGAACAAGGAGGTATGAAGACTTTGGGAAACGAATGGGCAATACTAGGGTTTTTTGGGGTAGTGAGGTGTAGTAATACACTACCAGGGAACATAATAGTTCATTTGGGTTCATTATTTTAGCATGTACCAAGCAAAAAATGAAATGCCTTAAATAATTGCTCTTTTTAAAAGCATCCATCAATATACACATGAAAAGCTGGGCTATTGCTTTCTGCATCTTTTTCGAAATATAATTTTACATTTTGAAAGCTAAAAAAGAAATGCAGAAAACAATTTGGAGGTGCAGAAAATAAAGCCTAAAAGCCGTATGCTAACACAAAGTATAATTACCGCAGGTAGACACCCTCTTCCAGTCCAACGCGCTTAGGACTTATGAACAAACTATTGGCCCAATTCTAACTGATTCAGCATAATGAACCCGACTTAACGTGGTTAGAATATGGACACTCCTATTTACACCCTTTTATACTTATCACACCCCCAAATTTCTTTAAAAGTGCAAAAATTGGATGAGTGTTAAGCAAGAGTGTCAGTTTTAATATATTAGCCTTATAATAACATTCACCCCCAAACAATGTGTCCCTGATGCTTATGAATGTCATGAATACTTTTAACCAAATCAAAACACTGATGCGAAGGGGAACACCCTTTAATCAATAGATTTACAGTAGCCTTAGAGTCCGAATGAAAGTATTACGTTAAAAATTTATAATTTACCCTTTGCATTTGTTAAGAAAAAAAACCTTTTATATAACAGATCTACAAACATTAGTATAATTTTAATTGAGACAGAGAATTAATATTTTAATGTGATTACACGGTCATCTAAGTAAAGAATTACCATTTAAATTAGTTTAAGACAATTATTTAAAAAATTAACAAACTTATGATAAATTGTGATTGAAAAATATATTCTCAATGCATAATCCTTTTTTCTCGAGCTTTAAAGCATAAATCCAAAAAGTTTTAGATTTGTCTGCCATGTAGTTATACAAGAGAAAAGCTTAAATCAAATTTGTATCAATTTAATTTGAATGATTTTTTTCCTCTCTGAATAAACCTTAGTTGAACTAAACTAATAAGAATTCATATGGATCATGAAGTTGAAAACTTATAAATAAATGTTATTATAAAATAGATAAATTTATCATAAATAAATTAAGATCTTGCCGACGAATATATTTTAACATATTAATTAAAGAACTAAAAACAATATTTATTATAAAAAATTATAAAGAAAACTGATGAGTAATATAATTATATTTATTCTAATAAAAATATTTCTTTTTAATTTTTTAACCCATTCTTTAACATTTGTCAAAAGTTAATAGTAACAGTTAAAGATTAGTAACTTTGATTTAATTTTAAAAAATCTGATTTAATTTGATTGGTGGAATTTGTCCAAGTGATGGAATACAGTCTGAAATATGACGAGAGATGTTCCAACCGGCCAGGCCCACCGAAAGGTTAGAATTAGCTTCAAGGCTTAAACCAAGCAACAGAGCACCCAGATATAGAGATTTGACCAGTCAAATCCACGTGCTGCCTACACATAAATACTACACATTGTTGTGCTCAGCTTCTATTCTCAATTGAAGAACCCATTTGCATTCAGGCTTAGCTCGCTTACCACACCACACCATATGGCGGTTGCTGTAGCCATGTTACCTCGTTGGTCGGTTTTTCTTCTTTTTCTGTTTGTCTTGTGTATCTCAGGAGCAAAGGTTGTCACCATTGATGTACGTGCAGCCAAGAGTCTCATCCAGACCGGTTCCATTTATCTTGATGTTAGGTAAAGCATCCTTTCACTTTAGAGGTTACGAAGTTACTAATCTAACTATGGTGTGCTTGATTTATAGGAGAGAAATAGAGTGAAGAGAAATAAAGTAGAATTTAAGAAGTGTGAGTAATAGGTTCCATGGAATAAAGTATATTTTTTTTAATATGTTATTTCTCTCTTTCTTATCAAATACAATATAAGTGATGAGTGAGAAAATCAGCTATCAATTGCATAATATATCATAAACATGTTATAATATTAACGGGTTTGGTTTTTTCATAGACTTAATGACATTATTGATTAGATTTTCTTTTCTTATTTTAGAGGAGTTAAATTCATATAAAGAAATTTTATGCTTTTTAGTTGTTTTTTTTCCTCTCTTTTAAACCTAAATCTTTTGGTAAACAAATAATAGGACGGTGGAGGAGTTCAAGAAAGGGCATGTGTATGCAGATAATGTCCTTAACATTCCATACATGTTGAATACACCCAAGGGTAAGAAACTTTTTAATCCCTAATAATTTCTGAGACTAGTTCTCCCTACATGTCTCTTTATTTATTATTTAGCATATGACAGTATGTCGTGTTACAAATTTTCTATGGTTAAAATTTAAGATGCTTGTGATTTTGGAGAGCAGGCAAGGTAAAGAATGGAGACTTTCTGAAGGAGGTTTCATCAGCTTGCAACAAAGAAGATCATCTCGTTGTGGTAACTATATATCTTTTCTCTTACTACAATTTCAACTGGTTAATGCTAATCAAAGCCAACATAATATTTATCTCTGGTATGTATCTGTATTTCAGGGTTGTCAAAGTGGGGTGAGATCTCTGTATGCAACTGCTGATCTTCTATCTGATGTAAGTTAATTCATGTCAATTTCATTACACTTATTTATCTATATTTAGTCTTGAATACAAATTAGTATATAGCAGTGGCTATGAAATATCTGAACATTACTCTAGCTATAAAATCCATGTTATGCTTTCTTTTATTTACTTCTTTTGACAATTAATGGATGAGAAGACTAACTTGTATTGTTTGGATTTGAATTGATAGGGTTTTAAGAATGCGAAAGACATGGGAGGAGGTTATGTGGATTGGGTTAAAAACAAGTTTCCAGTGAATATACCAGAGGCCAAAGAGGAGCTATAATAAGTAATGGATAGGAACATTCATATTTCTTTCTAAATGGTTTCATCACGGAGATACCACATCCATCCATATGTATATGTACTACTTCAGAGAGTTCATTAGTTCTACTTACAATACTTCATTTCAATCCCTGCGGCTATGTTTCCAATTATATTTGTATCTATTCCTCCAACTTACTAACTTACTACCAGGCATATGATAAATTCTACTGATATTAATCGCCGTTTCTAAATGGAAAAAAAAAGATCCATAATGTTAAAGTTGTTGGCACTATAGTTGACGAATTCAATCATTCAAATATTAATGTTCACACCAACCGCTACTGCGTTATGGAAAGAAGGGGCAAGATTTCGTGACATTGGGTCAATGGGCTTAATTGTTCCTCAATTAATATGAAAATAATAAATGGGTTGTTTAACACGCACGTAGATTTGTATGATGATTCATTATGGTTTGTTAGGAATAATTATTTATTTATTTTTCCACTTTCTTTTCTCATCAAAGATCCTAAATGATTTACATGTGGAGCGAGATAGTTTAAGTCCTGATCCAATTCTAAACTAGCATAGGCCCATGTTGGATCTTATTGGTGAAAAAGTAACCATAACGTTTGGTCATTGTTCAACCGTGGCCATGCGACAGATCCAACTTGAAATGACTAGTTAACCGAACCTGACATAGTTAAGAGATCAGTTAATGGGACCATTATTCTCAACTAGTTCGTGGCAGCACATGCATGTGCTTATTAATTTCCTGAGGACAAAGTCTCAACATTTTTGCCTCAGCAAAGCCACCACCAACTCTATCTCCACATTATGTTATGCATTGAAGAGACAACACACACAATAGGGTTGTCCGTTCTTGTCGGATGGAAACCTTTCATTATAAGTCCCATAGAAGGATATAGTAATTTTCATGACATCGTGTGTTGTTTTTGAGGACGAATACCAGACATCATGGGGGAAGAAAATGGCGAGGGAAGATCCTTAGCTGAAACCCCCACATATGCCGTGGCAACTGTCATCACTGTATTGGTTTCTCTTAGTTTTTTGTTCCAAGGCACGTTAAAAAAATTGGTAAAGGTACGTAAGTATATGTATATCCTTTGTTTTTCTCTAGCTCCTTCCAATTTCTCACATTTATAGGTTTCTTATGCATTGAATAATGCCACAGTGGTTGGACAGAACTAAGAGAAAATCTCTGCTTTCTGCACTGGACAAGATCAAAGAAGGTAGGGATCAGTTGTAACCCCAAATGGGATCCATTAGTATTACTTTTTTGTTATATATATGTTTGGACGAGTGGAACTCACTAATATTTAAAAAATTAATCTTTTTTTAAGCAGAATTGATGCTTTTTGGGCTTCTGTCATTGCTGATGGGTCACTGGATTATTTTTGTGGCAAAGATTTGCGTTAAGTCATCCGTATTGAGCAGCACATTTTTTCCTTGTGCAATGGAAAAGAATTCTGTGAAACGTTTTGTCGGGCTGGGCTCAGAACCTTCAAATAAAACAGTTCTCAAAGGGCAAATGAACAATGGCCTGCATAATTATTGTCCTGAGGTAGTTTTCTTACCCCTTCTACGATGTTTCAATTGTAAATTTGCTATGCTTTAGCCTTCGGTAGTAATGCAAGCAAACAAATCATTCTCAGAGTGATTTTATTCTGATCAATAGTTCAATTCAAAAAGTGGACTTCACAGGTGCACATTTCACTGAAAACTCATCACATGCTTCACAGGGTCATGAATCATTGGCTTCTTATGAAAGTCTTGAGCAGCTTCATCGCTTTGTGTTTGTTCTTGGGATCACCCATATTACCTATAGCTTTATTGCTGTTGCCCTGGCCATGATCAAGGTTAAAATAGTCATGATCAAACTTTCTTCCTATTCTAATTTAGTTGGATTGGCATTGATTTTCTTATTTTAGAGTTTATTCAGATATATAGCTGGAGAACATGGGAAAACGAAGCAAAGACTATTGCTGTACAAAGCATACAAGGTTCTGACTTCTATGTATCTGATTACTGCAAATTTTCAATGAGCTGAGAATTATTTTGCAATACATTAAGCTTGATCATGTTTACCTTCTGATCAAATTGTCTTAGTTTAGATAATTCACAAAGTACATCAAGATTGAGGCGGCTTAATACATTCATCTTTCACCATACATCCCATCCTTGGAGTCATCACAAAATTCTTGTTTGGCTGGTACTCTACGCAGTCATTTTTTTCTGTCTTATCCTCTTTAGGCGTGAGATATATGAAATTGCATTAAATATTGTATCTACTCATGGTTTACTATTACTTGTTGTTCTTATTTCATTGTTTGAGCTAAAATTATTGAATCGATTGATTTCATGAATCATATCTTAATTCCAAAAGAAACAAATCAATCCAAATGTACTTCTGTTTTAGATAAACTGTAGTACATCAACTATGATAACTGCTCAATTAAAATTCTTTTCCCCTCAACATGTTCTGTACAGATTGTTTCCAACTAGAGAAGAGTGCCAGTGTACTATGTGCTTGACACTTGCCACAATTTGTCTCCTGCATAAGCTTTTTAAAAGCAGCACGCCAGCAAAATGGAATTTTTTTCTCTTAGCATATAGATTTTTGACACTTTTTTAAAGCAGCTGTAAAAAAAAGGTTTTTGGCACTTTCAGTAGCAATTTCCTTGGCTTCTTAGGATACTGATGAACCTGTATTGCAGCTATGTTTCAGCCGCCAATTTTGGAGTTCCATCCACAGAGCTGATTACATGGCATTGCGCTTAGGCTTCATTACTGTGAGTAAATTTTTTGTCAAAGCATAACACTATCTTCCATCAAATAAAAAGTGTAGATAGGCACTAAGTCCATAGTTATAGCTTTTTGAACTGAAAGACTAACAGCACCAAGTTGATGGAGGAAATTAATGGAGATATTGAATTTCTTTACTATAGTACATGTTATAAATTTTTGCAAAATTGCACCTAACTGAAAACAAAAAAAGAGAAAGCTAATGATTAATGACTCATAGATATGAGTGGACCAGTATTAACTCTTTTCCCTGCTTTCTCATTGTGCAAAAGGAATGTGAAAATGAAGAACTGAAGATAACAATTTCACCTTTCAGTTTACTAGCTAATATTTCTTTCTTTTCTTCTTTATTCCGGTGTTCTATAGAATCATGGTCTTCCCACAACATACGACTTCCACAACTATATGCTTCGAAGCATGGATGAGGAATTTCGTGACATAGTTGGTGTTAGGTACAGTTTCTTTATTCGGATGAATGTAGTGGCTTTATTTATCTTATTAAATTTTCTACTGTCATACTAATTAGATTTTTAAGATTGCTATTAGCTTAATTGAATAGGGGAATACTTTTTACTATTAGATATATTTTGCAACTTTTTATTTTATTTTTGTGTTACTTTTATTTCTGGTTAGTGAAAATAAATTTGATAGCTTCTGAACTTGTTTTGCAGTGTGCTTCTCTGGGTATATGCCATCTGCTGTATTTTTCTAAATTTTCACGGTAAGTTTCAGTAAGTTTTAGCTTAAAAGTATGTTGCTCAAATTTGATCTCGAGCAACTTGGTGAATACAGCTATCAAAAATTCAAAATAAGCTCCCACTTTAGTAAACATCTTCTTCCTTGAATTTGGACAAAAAACTCTGGCAGAGCTATCACCAAAAATCATATTATTATAGCTACTCCTTTATAAAGAGGCTGGTGCAGTGGTGCAGTTTTATGATAACCTGGTGATAACTGATAATAGCAGCCATATTTGTGGAGGTCTTGTGATGATGAAAGCTATAATTCTATTCTTGACTAGTAAACATGTTTATGGTCTTGTTTAACACTGGCATAGTGTTCTGTTTCTGAAATATTATGCTAGTTTCATTCGTGGACCTCGTGTGAAACTAAACTCCATAAATTTCATTCAGGAAGCAACTTTTACTTCTGGCTGTCCTTCGTTCCAGCAATTGTAAGTCCTGATAATGTCTGCTAAAGCTTTTCCACTTACCATCTATTAGTTGTTACATTTCACTAATGAATTTTCTTTTATTGACTTGCATTTTAGTTGATCCTTATCATTGGTACTAAATTGCATCGAGTGGTAGTAAAGTTGGCTGTTGAAATAATAAATCGTTGCCCAAATATGAAACCTCACCAGTTTAACTTAAGAGATGAGCTCTTTTGGTTTGGAAAGCCCAGGTTTCTGTTACGGTTAATTCAATTGATATCCTTCTTGGTAAGTAATGTTTTGTTTCCATTTTGCTTTTCATTGCTGATATATTTCTTAATTTCCTTTTCCCTTTTGTTATCTTTCAGAATGCATTTGAAATGGCAACATTCTTATGGTCCCTGGTAAGAAACAGGCATGGTTTTCATATTGCATAACTCTAGGTAATAGGTAGTGTACCATAAGTATGTTAGTTCTCCAACACCTTTCCATGCTGCTATATCTCGGTTTGTAATTTTATGGACTAACCATATTGCCATAACTTTTTTTGGCTTTGGTTAAAGTAAGGACTTGGCAAAAATTGGATATATGCATAATCTTATAATTGTTGTCTTTATATTTGGGTTCAGTGGGAAATTAAAGATCCTTCTTGCTTCATGAGCAACCGAACGTTTATTGTGATCCGGTTATCATTCGGGTATTCATTACTTTTTGTCAATGCTCTTACTCTTTCTACAGATTAAATTGAATTACAATTCCAACAAAATCAAATGTACTTTTGCTCTTTTGTTGCCACAGGGTCACCTCCCAAGTCTGGTGCAGCTTTATAACGTTTCCTCTCTATGTTATCATCACACAGGTCAACTTCCTGTTCTTTTTGCTGGAGATAAAAAAAATATTTTGGAGCCTGCACTGCTGCACCAAACAGTTAATAATCAGCTGAGAAATGTTATTAACACACTAAGTGACACACTCGCTTATACACTATTATCAATTGAAATTTATTGAAAATCACGGACTTGTATAGGTCTTATTTTGTATTTAATGAATATTTATGATTTTGTAGTTTTTAATAAATCTTAGAGTCGTGCTAACTAGTGTCTAATGGTTAAGGAATCAATAAGTAGAAAGTTTTTATATTAAGATTGGCAGATTGCATTGGAGATCAGTAGATCACGGTGGGATGCACTGTTACACTTTCCAATAGAAACTAGTACTACTTTTCATTACTTAATCAGTGTCCTTGGTTAACATTTTTCTGTTTTAACCAATAATAAAAAGTGTGTTAGCATTTCTTATAAAGTTGTTTGAAAAACTTGATTCTTAAGATAGTAACTTAAATATTTATTTGTCTTGCGCCTAACAACTTAGGCCTTTGGGAGTTGTGTGTGATGACTTACTAATAGGTCCTTGTTACATCTCCCTTTACTCTTCTTTTACACCAGAACATGTGCAATTGCACTCTCACACATTTAATCCCTCATAAAATCTTGGTTATGTGAATGCAGATGGGGTCAAGGTTCAAGAAGACCGTGGTCTCTGAAAATGTGAGGAAATCACTCTCTAAATGGCAGAGAAGAGTGAAGGAGAAACAAAGTTCCACTTGTGCAGTCCTTACTACAACATCACCATCATCATTGAATTCTTTGATGTATGGAACTGACAAGTCTAATTCCCGTGCCTCGATCAGTGAGGAAGGAAGCTCATCAGGGACTAAAGATATTTGTCTCTCTTATCTTGATCATGTGTCAAAGACCAAAGGAAATGCACCATTTCCAAGTTATGAAAATGATCATGATGTAATCCATGATTCATCTCCCCCTCCTTTGTCTTGAGATTGCTTTGCTAGCGCTGTGGACACTGGACAGTGGGATGAATTAAATTGGAATGCTTATTATATAAGTTCATAACTATCTCCCTTTCATTTTTTATTTAGTGCATCTAAAACCTACCGTATCTACCCTTAACACAATCATTTAGTTTGGTGGTAAATTCTATGTTTTATTATCAGATAATATTTTATTATAACATTTTTAAATATGCTTATTAGTCACTTGAAAATTAAGAAACATATTTATTAACATTATAAAATGCCTAAAACTATCAAGATGCCCTGCTTATGGCTAGTAACTAAAATGAGGCCACCAAAAATTTCTTTGGCTAGCCTATTCAATACGTAAAAACTAATAAAAGCATATCTGCAAATAATACAAATATGCAATATATATACAATCTAAAAGTCACTTTCTCATAATATAATATTTTTTAAAAAATATAGTAAAAATACAACCTACTCACTCGTGTATAGGAGGGTAATAATAAAATCCACACCGTTAACAAAGATTTCAGCAAAAAATTTC
The DNA here is from genome assembly GCF_000004515.6 of Glycine max. Lineage (NCBI taxonomy): Eukaryota > Viridiplantae > Streptophyta > Magnoliopsida > Fabales > Fabaceae > Glycine > Glycine max. The sequence continues at coordinate 5,867,196 of NC_038247.2, forward strand.
AACTTCAATTCGCACAATGAAGAAAAACAAAAAAGAGGAGACAACTTCAATTTGCACAATGCAGCTTGTATTGATGTGTTTGGATACACATTGGATCCACGATCCATGTTGAACGGAAAAATTACATTTTCCAAAGCAAGAATGTCAAAGCAATTATGTTTGTAGCTTTCATTTGAAAGTCTACTAACATTTGATTCAATTGTTTCCTAAACACTATATTGCTAGCCAAGTTTAGTATTAATGAGTGAATCTGTCATGCAAAATTCATGTGTGTGTATGGTGTGATGTGAGTGAGAGAAAGACGAAGGAAGATAAAGCATAAGGAGTTTATTTATGTTGTGTGTGCTTGGTAAGGTTAGAAATCAACCATGGTTAAATAGGTGGTGGTAAATCAGTGATCGATGGTGGTTTTTATTGTCTGGTTTACGACCACCGCGATAGTTGTGATCCCGAGTAGTAATAGCATGACATGTGGGCAAGTGGGAATGGTCAATAATAGCAAAGGTTAATGACAATTGCCTAAATAGAAAAATGAACTTTAAAAAAGTTAATCAATTTATCTACAAGATCATGTAGATCACATTTAATCAAATTGTAAACAATCAAATTGAAAAAATAAACCATTGATGAAAAATCTTCCACGCTGAAAATGATAACGCCCTTTGTATTTACCCAAGAAATTGATGTGGGAAGAATTCCTTGATCAACGCTTCAACAATGAGTCTCCCAAAAGCTTTAACCATATGTTCACAAAGTAATCCACTATGGTTTTGGAATTTGAGAAATAGATGTCATTTCACCTTTCAAACTCAAGGAGATCTTCCCAATCATGTGGAGTATAACAACAAGGTCTCACTTCATTCCAACAAGCATGTCAAAATGAATGTCAAAGGTTGAATTGATCAATTTGATTTTTAAATTTTAGATTTTTGTTTATGCAAATGCTATCTTACATACTAACTGTTAGTGAACATCTTTACTTGTCTACATGTTACACTATTATTGGTCAGGACTACAACTAATGTGATAAACCTAGAGTAGGTAATAGTTTATCGTTGAATAAGGAGTGTAAGAAGCTTATCTTAATATCTTATTTGTTGGATTGGTCTGCGACAAGGGTGTTGTTTGGCCATGACCTTGTAAACTCATTGGTCATCGACAAAGGAATCAATTACAAGAAATGATGATGGATTTGTTGGTAGGAAAAAAGAAGAAAAGATGAGTAGAAGGGATAAGGGGTGTACTAATTTCCAGAGAAGAAGAAATGACATATTTGAAAAACAATTACAAAATAAATGAAAGGGAGGTATGTTTATCAAATGCCTAAAAAAAGTTTAGTGAGTGAGTGCAATTCTTTGGGCATTGCTACATGCACCTAGCGAAATTGTTGGTACACCTAGCAATTTTATGATTTTTCCATTTTGCCCTTCCGTAAAAGGGATATGAATAAGCTAATTCGTAAGTCTCATACGGATTATCTAATCTGTATATTTTTTTATAAATAAAAAACATTTACTATTAAAAATTTAATTTATTAATAAATTTAAAAAATATATAGATTAACTAATTGTATGAGTTATATCAAAATTAATTGTCATAAAATTTGTTATTTAAATTTACATGCGAATTAAATATACATTAGATATTTTAGTGTTATATATAACAACATTATTTATTTTATAACATAATTGATTTATTAGCTCAGTTGACTAGAACATCATACTTTTAACTTAAAATTCATAGGTTCGACTCTTGCTTGGACCATTAATTTTAAATTAATTCGTAAAACATATTTTTGAAAAAAAACAAAATAAAAAACACATGGATTGGGCTAATCCGTAAGCCTCATACGGATCAGCTAATCCATAAGTCTTATACGGATTAGCTAATCTGTATCCTTTTATGGAAGGACAAAATGGGAAAATTGTGAAATTTCTGAGTGTACCAGCAATTTGATAGGTGCACGTAGCAATGACCCAATTTTTTTCCCTTAGTAACAGGCTTAATAAATTCAAAACAGGCCCGCTTGGGTAGGCCCAATAAGTTTCGTCTCCCTCTTTATTACGCTGCACCAGATTGTTGGTTTCGTTTCGGAGAAGAATTAAGCACTCGGTTGCAGAACAGAACAAACTTCTTTCACTCTTTCGCTTCTGAATCTTCAACAATGGTGCTCGAGGTAATCCCAGATTTCCCCTCGTGCGTTGATTTCAGACAGCCCCATACCAATTTCTAGGGTTTTTATTGATGTTGCGGTAACATATGTTTGATTGTATTGCTTTCTTCAACAGGCGACGATGATCTGTATCGACAATTCTGAATGGATGCGTAACGGAGATTACTCTCCTTCTCGATTTCAAGCTCAAGCAGACGCTGTCAATCTCATATGCGGTGCTAAAACGCAGGTTAGGTTAAGCCAAACCGTACAGTATTATGCTTTTACATTTACCCCCCTCTCTATTTTTGTATTTGTTATCATTTCATTAATTTATTTAGTTTTGGAAAATTAGATAGAATTAGAGAAGACTCGGAAATCGGAATGTTATAGATGGCTTGTGCTTGGGTGAACTAAGCGTTTTATTGTTGATGTTGTATTTCAGATTAGGTTTTTAAATTTGAGGTTCAGATAATTGTGTAGGGTTCACTTGTGCTGATGAATTGTTTTGATTTTAATAATGCATACAGTCTAATCCGGAAAATACAGTGGGAGTTCTCACAATGGCTGGGAAAGGCGTTCGTGTTTTGGTTACCCCTACCAGTGATCTGGGCAAGATCTTAGCCTGCATGCATGGTAAGTATTTTACACATTTTTTTGAATGTTTTACCTTTATTTTTATGTGCAGATGTTCTAGATTTATTATTTGGATTATGCTCTGTTGGAAAAACCATTATTTAGTATGAGTGACAATTGAATCTAACCGTGTTATGAAATGGCTATATTTTGTATTCAAGTTTTATTATTAAAATTAGTGTTTTGTTAGCATGTGCCCCTAGGATTAGGGTTAAAAATAAGAACAGTAACTAAATTAAATGTAATGAAACTCTAAAATTAATTTAATACTTTTTTCTTTAAATAATTAAGATGATTGATAGACGTGCTTTTTAATTTTTATTTCATAATGTGTTCCCTAAAACATTAGCAAAAATAATAATGAATGATTGTTGTCAACTACCTGTGAGTTCTTAACGACTTAATGCTGATGCATTTGTATTCTTGTTAAGTCCTTTGAGAAGATATAGAAGCAGATAGCAAGGTTGTCAAATTGAGAGTCTACGCAAACTCATAGAGCTTCCATAAACTTGACTCGTAAACTCGTTCAGAGTTTACCTAATACAAAATTTTATAATTAAAACACCCATTAGAATATCCAAACAATATTTATTACTATATTAGTTATTCAACAAAGTTGGTGGGTAGTGGTTTCTGCTCGTAGGATTGCAATTGGGTTAACCTTGTGTGAGATGGGTCTTTCTCGTCAGCGAGAGTTGGGCCCTGTTCACCTCAATGGAGCAGGGTTCATCTAGGTCTTCTTGTTGGCTTCATTGCAGGCTTGCAACAATGGGTTCCTCAGAGCTGTGTTAATCACTTTGTTGCAAGTAGGTTTTGGCTATGATGTTGGACACAGTTCTAAAGTCAAGTTTGCATGGTTGTGAGGTTGAAGGTTGTACATTCAAATTTCATTATGCCGTGTTTTGGGTTTTTTAAAAGTGATAAAGCACTGTTATTTTGATCTTTTTTGAAGGTAGAGCATCACTCTGGTGTAGACTTATTCAATTGCCCTCTAACTTGCGAGTTTATACAAGTTTATTTGAGTTTACACTGAAGCAAGTTCCCAAGTGAGTTAAGTCAATTTTCCTACCTAGAATCGTAAAATTGCATGATTTTACGAGTTAACTCGCAAGTTTGGCACCGTAGGGAGATGGGATTAACAAATTATGCTGGAATTCTATTAGGAACTGGTCCAAAGCGGCATAAAAAACATAATGGAAAGAGCAAGAAAGTGAAGACTGTTATTCTCAAGAATGTAATAATTACAGAGAAACAATTGGTTCTGGCACTTTGAGGGACCAGAATCCTCCTTCCCACCTATTTCCAATTTCCCAGTACCTGTCTAACAATTAACTCTCTCCTTTAATACTATTTATACCATAGTTATTAGTATTGTATGAATCATACGATTCGTATCCCGATTTGAAACAACAATCATGTCCAGCGATACAAATCGTAGCATGACTCTTTTTAAGCTTGAATTGTTCTCCGTATTGTATGAATCATACAATTTGTATCCCGATTTGAAACAACAATCATGTCCAGCGATACAAATCGTAGCATGACTCTTTTTAGGCTTGAATTGTTTTCTGTATTGTATGAATCGCTTCTGTATCGGATGATTCACGATTTTGGAGCTGTCTTGCACGATCAAAATAACAATTTGGGCTGGTTTGCGGGATCCGACTTTGGAGAAAGCATTTCAGATCACTTTTTCTGCGATTTTTTTTTTCAGGAAAAAGAGGAAAACTGGCGCTTTCAGTTTTGCATGTGCCCAAACTAAAATTTCAATACTTAATTTTAGTTTTCAATTTTCAATTGCCTATTTTTTTATTTGAAGGAGAGGCTCTATTATTAACTTATTAAGCTTTCAACCAATTTCATTGTGAAGAGAAGTGCGATTGTGCAAGTCACTTGCCGCTTGACTGCTTATGCTTTTTATAATTTTTAATTTCCTTTTGTCTTGTGGTGCTTACTTTTTCTTGTGGACGTCCCATGAGTCTATTTCTTGTAACTTATAATTTCCTCTCTCTTATTCTCTTTTTGTTAGCTTTATGGCTTCTACTCTTTTAATTTCTCAACTCTTATTTTTTACTTTCATTTTCAGTTTTTTGAGGTACAAGACTTATTTCTTCTTATTGGTTTTACTTTAGAAGGGGCTGAACACTTTGGGTAGTTACTATTTTTTGTTCTTTTGATTTATGACTTGAATATATGATATATTAGGTTGTTTTTTTTTTCAAGTCACTCATTTTTACCTAAAAATGTCATATATTTTAGTGATCATGTATCTTACATCAGAATATGATTCAATTCATGATTCGTAAAATAGATTTTCCGATTTACGATTCAAATCTCGATTCGATAACCATGATTTATACAATATATTCCCCTCACTTCTTTCTTTACTCTCACATAAACCTTCTTAATAGAACGGTGCGCCCTATCAAGTTCATAAAGGAAATTTTGTATGGTAATATTGTTTAGTTAATTGACTTCAAGTTTGTTGAGCCTATTTTGTTTTTGGATGTTAATAGCAGCTATGTAAAGTTGCTTTCTATAGGGCATGTATATTGGTGAGGTTAAACTTTATCTAAACTCTTTTCTGAAACGATAAACAAGAATCAAACATGTGTGCTGCATATTCTTCTACCATGTTGTGTCATTGTGGATTCTTTCTTTTTGTTTTTTTTTAAAAATGAGTTCATTTTGTTTTTTTTTTTTTCCCAATTTAGGACTAGATATAGGTGGTGAGATGAACCTAGCTGCTGGCATTCAGGTGGCACAATTGGCTCTTAAGCATCGGCAAAATAAAAAGCAACAGCAGAGGATTATTGTCTTTGCTGGAAGGTATGCTTAGCTATATTTTGTGCTATATTGAAATTGTATTATTTGTAGTTATTTTGTCTTAATTATCTTGATTCATGTTTTTCAGTCCTGTCAAGCATGAAAAGAAGATGCTGGAGATGATAGGGAGAAAGTTGAAAAAGAATAGTGTTGCACTTGATATTGTTAATTTTGGTGAAGAAGATGAGGGGAAGACAGAGAAGCTGGAAGCACTCCTTGCAGCTGTTAACAATAATGATACCAGCCACATTGTTCATGTTCCATCTGGTCCAAATGCTCTTTCTGATGTACTTATAAGGTTTGTGGGCTTAATTTCATCTTCTTTTTTTTTTCTCTCTTTCTTTTTTATCCTTTGTTTCTCTCTTAATATAAGTTCAATCTATGTTTCTCTCTTAAGATATTCATGTGTTGTTGCTTTGTGGCAGTACGCCTATTTTTACTGGTGATGGGGAAGGTGGAAGTGGTTTTGCTGCTGCTGCCGCCACCGCTGCAGCTGGTGGTGTATCCGGATTTGAGTTTGGCGTGGATCCAAACTTGGATCCAGAATTGGCTCTTGCTCTAAGAGTTTCAATGGAAGAGGAGAGAGCCAGGCAGGAAGCAGCTGCAAAAAAGGCTGCAGAGGATGCTGCCAACCTAGAGAAGGGAGATGAGCAGCAAGCAAGCTCACAACATGCAACAATGACTGAGCGTGCCGGTGCAGCAACATCTGAAGCTGAGAATAAGACAAGTGATTTGATGGTTGGTGTTTTTGTTGCATTTATCTATGTGTAATTGCTTGTTTTTCTACTTGCTAAACTGGAATATAATAATCTATGCATTATAATATTTGGTTGGTTGGACTACTTTCAGAATTTATAGTAATTCTAGGTAATTAAATTGTGAAGGCATATTAGATGTCTAGGCTTGAAAATTCACAAGGAAGATGGGACTTAACATAGTATTGTTGTTTTTTGTATTGACCTTCAAATGGAAACAGGATGATGAGAATGCCCTACTACAGCAGGCACTTGCAATGTCAATGGATGATTCTGCAATTAGCCATGATGTAAAAGATACAGATATGTCTGAAGCATCTGCAAGTGATCCTGACTTGGCTCTGGGTGAGTTTTTATGTTATTCATTCAGTCTTCATCTAAGAAACAGAGATAATGACATGGGTCACAATGTAGGCAACAGTCACTGCAATACAGTACAATTTAAGTGTCCCAACTCCCATGAGGCATTGAAGTGTGATGTCTGATATCTGTCCAACATGGAAACACGGACACAACTCCTTTTTAAGTGTCCAGCTCTTTATGCGTCAGATTTCTTACATTAAGCATGAACACATGTTTTTGTAAATCGCGTCTTCTTTTTCACATCCCGTCTTTTATATGACAAATGCCTTGTTTATATATCTTGATGATTTAAGATGATTTCTTCATGTGTTTGCACTTTAGTGAAGTAGATAGTTCTAATTCCTTTTTGGTAGGATTTGAATGCGTAGGGTTTGTTTTGTCTGCATATACATATTTACTCACATAACTCCTACTTGTTTTGATGATTTTGATATGCCTACTATGACCTGTACATGGGGTTTAATTAATATACATCTTAGAATTTCTAAGTCACAATAAAGCTTCAGTGGTGGTTATAATCTTTTGTTGGTTTCTGGTCATTTATTGCTTGCAGCACTTCAATTGTCAATAACAGATAGTGCAAAGGATCAATCAAGCCAGTCAGACATGAGCAAATTGTTAGCTGATCAATCCTTTGTATCTTCTATCCTTGCATCGGTATGCCTAATAAATTCCATGATTATTTGTTTTGTTCTTTTAACATAGATTGATCTGCTGTATTTTGTGCACTAAGCGATAATTCATGGGTTCTGCAGCTTCCTGGGGTTGACCCAAATGACCCTTCTGTCAAGGATTTGCTGGCGTCCATGCAAAATCAGTCTGAGGTTAGTCTTTCTATGAAAAAGAATATATTGGATTTGAAAGGAATTTCTTTTAGAAAATTTCAGTGCAGGCCAGTAAACGTTAACCTTGAACACCTTTCCCCTTTCTCCCTTCTTTTAATTGTTTTTTTTTTTTATTAGAAATCCTTTGTGAAGTGTTTATGATGTCTGCCCATTGAATGCCTTAAGGACAATAGTTAGTTTTGTTTTTTTAATATGAAAACATAATCAGACCACACAACCTTGATTATACTAGGTTGAGTAAGAAAATAAATGTGTTCTTAATAACCTAATTTTAGAAATTATGTTACTCATTACTTCATTAGTGCTTGTTTTTAAAATGTATTTTCAGGTTTATATTGTGCCTTTAAGTATATTATTAGATGTGCTTGCGTAAGTTTGCCCTGAAGTGTGTGTGTGTATATATATATTATTTTATTTTAATGGATAACGATAATTTTATAAAAATACTAATATGCTATCAACCTTATGATGTTTTATGCCTTGTGCTCTATCTTAAATTTCAACATTTTCTTTTCTGGGTGGGGGTAAGTGGTATTTTGCTCAACTTCCTGTGCTGCTATCAGTTTTCTGATTGTATTGTTTATCCAGCCTCAACAGAAGAATGACGACAAGCCATCAAACGAGGAGGAGAAGAAGTAATCTTTAAGAGCCACTTTTCCCTGTATGATTTTTATTTTGTTGGTAGCATTCTTCGCGGCTGTTGCTAATCGGGGAACTATTCCAATATGTCTCTCTGCAGTTTAATTGGAACCCAATGCATGTCTCTCGATTGAATATTGGATGATTTTTAACTTAAAAAATGCTCTTGATTGTCATGCCTTATTCTTGGTTAGTGCTTATCATCTGACGAGGGCTTTTAAATGACTGTTTTAATACCTAAGAAAGTTTCAACTATTAAAATGTATTTCAATCTCATCTCCATATTTTGGTAATCCGTTTTAATTCATTGTTACCTTTTATTTTATTAATATAGATGAATGCTTAGGTTATGTTATGCCGGGGATTTATTAGATGAGTTTTATCATGAATGGTCAAGAACATGTGATATATATATATTACTTGATTTTTCTAAGAAGTCATGTGATTTAGAATTTTGGTTATCCATGTATAGTGGTATGATTTAAATTCACTCTTTTCTAGGCTTTCTTATTAGATATGCACCTTCCATCCAATTTTTTGTCTTTAAATTATTTTAAAGTTAAAGCTTGAAATACTTTTAAAAATAAAAGTTATATAATTTTATCTTTTTAGTTTAAAAGAAATGATTTGAGAAAGGGGGCGAGGATTGTAGGAAGAGAGTGAAGGTTTAGTTTTTTCCTAAAAATTCACTCATTTTTTTACATTTTTTTTAGTTAAAGCCAAGTTACTTTTTTTCATTTTTTTTGAAACTGCGAAGTCCAGAAAAAAAAGTTGTAACATTTTTCAATGTTTTTGTTCATGCTGTGTGGAATTTTTTTTTTTTTGAATGAATTTGAGTTTTCATAAATTATATCAACTGCGTAGACTTAACTAAATTTGTTTGACAATGTCAAACTTTTATTTTAACAAAAGAAAAAAGTAGAGCAAACTCCAATTTACATTTCGTTAAGTAGACCCTGGTTTGTTGGAGAGTGTTTAACCTAGGCGAGCCATTTGATAGTGTTAAATGATTCAACTTGTCACCCAAAAATAGTGCAACTAAGTGAAACTTATAAACAATCTATTGCCACTTAGCTGTGGTTGGTTATAATGAAAGTGGATTATAATCTAAAATTAATTTTCCCATTTTCTATAATGTTGCCAGATTGAATTTGAATTTTAGAAGCACTATTTTTTATTTAAAAAAGCTGGGAGTAAGGGATCATTTCTATAATTATACCTATAAAAATATTGGTGAAAGAAAAAAAAATGAGAAAACAAAGGTTAGTTCAGTTTAGTTAATAAAAAATAAAATCATCGATGTGAATAATCTTTAAATTATGAATATTCATTAACCTTAAGGTCTGTCGTGATTTCGGTGAATATCTGAAATTCAACTTAACCTAGACTTTTCGGTTAGAAAAAAAAATGATATGGTTTTTAAAAAATAACGCACTTCAGTGTGTTTATTTGATATGGCACTAAAAAATAATGTACCCTCCCAAGTGCAGCCAATATTAACTATCATGTCATTTGAGCACAAATGCCTTCTCTTGTGTCGATAAGCCAGTTAATTTTGGAGTTATCTCTTACGTCTCTTTCACTTGGGGGGGACTTCATTCCCCGCTTTTGTTAGGATAGATTTTGAAAAGAATAGGAACTTGTTGCCTTGTTATAGGTTCTGATGATTCTTGCCTAGGTTTCGGCCTAATCCCCCACGTGCTTGTTATATTTCTCTTTTTGCTGTCTAATATATTTTGGATCTACATGTCTTGCTTTGGTCCTGTTTCTCATGTCTTGAGATTCAGACCCATGCAACCAGCTTTTTTTTTTTATAAAAAAAAAAACATGGTCTTTTTTACATTTTACGTAATTCTTCTTTTTATTTTGTGTTTTTTTTTTCTTTTCTTTTCTTTTTATTTTGTGTTTTTCCCTTTACTTTTCTTTTCTTCGGTTGTTACAATTCTTATCAAAGACCAGCTTCAAGTCCTGCCGTCATCTTCCTCAATTGCGGCCCAATGAAGTAATGTTTTAAGCCTTTATAGCAGCGCATCGGTGCAACGCAACAAAAAGCTCTACGTTCAAATTTAACACAAATCAAACACATCTTAACCCTTTTTTTTTTCTGATGATACCTTACTTTTAAAAGTCAATTTGTTTTTTGCAAGCGATTCCAATGGCTGTAACACCAAACAAAAAGTTTAGAATTGGCTGAGATTTGTTTCTTTAGGTTTTGATGGATGATAAGAAGTTATCACAATTGGCAGAATATATAGACTCGAAAGTTTGTTAATTTATTATTTTTTTTATGAGAAATAATTACACGGTTACATATTTCGTAGTACTGGTCAATTATTAAATTACAGGCTGCAGAAAAGGTAAAAAAATGGATAAGAAAGAAATCAATTTAAATATCAAGTTCTTACGGGTATTCGCGCGGGAATCTTTACCCGGAAGTTATAATCTGTCCCAGTCGCACGCGTCACTTCTTTATTGGTGCGATCCTTTCCCTCTCGCGCCCTCAAAAAATCTACACTCCATTACTGCAACAGTTCCAACTTTGATCAATGGCTTCTCAAAACCCTAATCAGAGAAATTCTCTGTATCCACAAGTAATCGATTCTAACCCCGATGCTCCCTCACCTCTCCTTATCACCAATCACTCGTCCTCTTCGCAACCCTGCCTCTACCCTTCCGTTGACTACAACGACCTCGTCGAGAACCTATTCTCTGAGGATGCCACCGCCGCCTGTTCCCCCTCTGCGCCGCCGGAGGCCACCGAGGAAGTCCTCTTCCGGATCCCCGGCGCGATCCTCAACCTCGTCGACAAGGACTACAGCGTCGAGCTCGCATGCGGCGACTTCTCCGTGATCCGTCTCCGGCAGGGCGACAACGCCGTCGCCGTGTACGCGCGCGTCGCCGACGAGATCCAATGGCCGCTCGCGAAGGACGCCGCCGCCGTGAAACTCGACGACTCGCACTACTTCTTCTCCTTCCGCGTCCCCAAGGGTTTCGATCCCGATGAAGAAGAGGATGTGCTCAGCTACGGCTTAACGATCGCGTCGAAGGGGCAGGAGAGATTAGTGAAAGATCTGGACGCGGTTTTGGAGAACTGCAGTTGCTTCTCCGTGCAGAGCGTTTCGGAGAATGCGAAGAAGAAAGGGGAGGCTCTGGATGGGACTGTGGCGAGTGAGGTTTCGCCGAAGGATATGGAGTCGGGGAAGAAGAAGGAGATGATGGAGGAGCGGTGCGCGGCGTATTGGACCACGTTGGCGCCCAATGTGGAGGATTACAGTGGAAAAACTGCGAAGATGATCGCTGCAGGCTCTGGACATGTTGTTAAGGGAATATTGTGGTGTGGGGATGTGACCGTGGACAGGTTGAAATGGGGGAATCAAGTTATGAAGAAGAGGATCGCTCCTGGTTCGCATGCTGAGGTTAGTCCTCAGACATTGAAGCGGATTAAAAGGTGGGTTCTGAATCAATTTCAGAAATTCACTAATACTATTATTATTTGAATTTAATTTTTTTGTTTTATTTTTCAAATGATTTTTACATTATCAACTTGGAGTTTAGTTTGTATGTATTTTTAGGGTAAAAACTAGTATGATTTTTAGGGTAGTTGTGCTAGAAGGCACTATACTTATCATGATATTTTGTTATTAGATAACAGTGTGAAAATTCTTTACACACTATCAGTACATAGACTATTTACTCTCACTTCTGAAATGACTTTTAACATAAGAGAAATGGTAGCAATATACTCTAACACACTTTTTTGAATTCATCCAATGTTATTGACTAAAATTTGTTACAAATTTTTATAGGTCTGCTTCTTATTTAATGATTTTTTTTCTTCTAATTTTATAATTTTCATCATATAATAGCATGGTAATATATGATGACTTTAATTTTTATGTATTGTAAGTGTAAATTTTTTAATGTATCAACAATTTAGAAATTATTGTTGGTATGATTTTTAAGGTAATTATCGTAAACGTTAATAAACTTATCATATACAACAATTTATGATTGAATGACAGTGAAAAACATTTTAAACCATTAATCCATACATTATTTATTCTCTCATGTATGCTTCGAGAATAGTGTTAAATGTTTTTTCGCAAGTAGTGATAATTATCAGGGGACATGCCTCTTGTGTCTTCAGTGGCAATTTCCTCCTTAAAAAATTTGAAAATATTAATTAACTTAAATAAAATGATCTTTTTCTTTTACCCTAGCTCTTCCCGGCATATTGCTGTCATATCTATATCCAATGTTTATTAAACGAGGAAGTCAGAGTCAACTACTTTAAGTTGTTATAGTTATCTTTTTTATTTGATCAGTTCGAGTGATTATTTAATTGACAATTTGGACTTTTGGTTTGATATGTATCTCTTTTATAGGGTTAAAAGAGTTACTAAAATGACAGAGAAAGTAGCTAATGGTTTCCTCTCAGGTGTCGTGAAAGTGTCTGGATTTTTCACCAGTTCAGTGATAAACTCAAAAGCTGGAAAGAAAATTTTCAGCTTTCTACCGGGGGAAGTTCTGCTTGCATCGTTGGATGGATTCAGTATGTCAGTTATATTATTGCTGAATTGCTTGAGTTCCAAATTCTAACCAATAGCCAAATATGAAACATCTTTCAAATATAAAGAAAGGAAGAAGTAGATAACCCTCTGTCTTCTTTAGACAAAGACAAGATAATGCGAGATTAATTAATTAACAAAGGAATAAAAAGAGATTAGATTTTAACTTCTTAAGAACTTTTTTTTTGTTAAATTTAGTTTTGTTTTCTACATGGTGGCTTCAGATGGACTTTTGTATTGAGGGTGCAATACTTCAATGTAGCACCTTCATTATGTTTAGTATGAGGGGGTGTATTTGGTCCTACATTGCCTATTGATATGACTTAAATAATGCTTATGAGGCCTGGTCAGTTTTCAGTGGGGTTTGGTTTTATCATATGTCCAAATTCAAAGAATAACCTTGGGCTAAAATTATTCAAAGTTAAATTTATGATGATTTAGTATGATTTTCAGTAAAATTGGAAACATCACATTGAGTTGACAATTTGACATGCTACACATATCCTAAAAACATTTTCACTATTCAATACACAAGCAACTTTCTTCACATCTTTTAATCTTGGGCATTGTGAGGTCTCGGATTGGCATGCATACATCAATTGGTAAAAAAATGGCATTTGGCTTTATGGCTAATGTATAAGGAACGAGACACAGTCACATGGGTTCTTTGTCTGATTTGACTATAGAGGATATACATATGTAGGGGTGCTTTATTGTGATATTATTCAATACATCAGTGAATTTTTTTTTCCTTTTTTGGGGTGGGCGATAGCTGCCACCCCCTGCCCTTAGTATGTTTTGCCAGTGCTGTCTCTTGTAGTATCTATTTTCATATCTAGGATGCTCTTCTATAGAGAGAGAAATGTAATGCACTTGGTTTGGCAGCGCACACATTAGTAGAGATTTGTTTAGATAGAGAACATAGTCGGATTCTGTTAGATAACCCATAGTGGAAAAGTTAGTTAGTTGCATTGGTTAGTCATGTTAGCAAGGAGGGGACCAGGCCTGCCGCTAATTAGGTCCATTAAGGATGGATTTCGGTTATGAACTGTAGACCAGCAACTGCCTATAAATACAAATAACTGTCAACGGCTTAGGGAGACTTTTGTGATTGAGAAGGCAGTGTAAGGAGTGCTTTATGTTCTGTGGATTTTAATAATTCTAAAGTTGGGTAGGTTTGAAAAACATTTAAGTGCATCCCCGATGTGCTTGAGTGTATTGTTAGAAATTGGATATGGGGATCACAGATGATGGAATTGTATTTTCACACGGCTGATTCATGTGCATGTGTTCAGTCATTTCTTTTTCATTTGGATAAAGTTATCCTGCAGTATGTGGAGATACATAAACTTAGAGAACTATTTTGAGTTTGATCTGAGAGACTGTCAGCGAATTGTTAGATCAGCATAACCCAGGATTGTATGTCGTTTGATATGACTGGTGTTAAATGTCAAATTTAGTAAATCAAGATCATTTGCCTTGCCTCTAATCAAACCTCCTTGATTCGTTCACCTACATATTGTTAGGGACCTCCATCCTTGTCCATAATCAATTTTTAGTCATTTATATTCATTTGACTAACAACTCTTATATGATAAGCATCCAAACATTATATTTGGACTGCTAAGATTAGCCAAGCATGATTTTGTTGATTCTTTATCATTTTCCGAGCTAGTTATTGCTTGATAAGTTTGTCCTGGAAAAGTTTAAATTTTCAAATTTAAATACCCTCTTATGTTTCAAACTTCTTGTAAATAGGTAAAGTGTGCGATGCTGTTGAAGTAACTGGAAAAAATGTCATGTCAACATCATCAACTGTGACAACTGAGCTTGTCGATCACAGGTAAAGCTTGATATACGCATTATCTAGAGTGTAAAATACCTATAGATTAGGGATTGAATCTGGCGATAGTATAATATTTGGCTTTCCTAAACTAGTGATTAGAAGTTATGGCTCTCTTGCTTTACTGCTGTGATTAACTGATGATATTATTGGAGCATATGCACACAAGTAATTTTGCACTGGTCTGTAAAATACCCACTTCATATACCCAGAGTTCTAGATCTGCATGCTTAGAGTGGGAATTAAAAATTTATTCCATGTATGATCACAAAGAATGCGTAGATTCTTGAACTCACAAGTATATAATATTCTAGTGATGGAAGTACAAGTGTTTAATATCTTGAAAATCTTAAAGCATTCAATACTTCATTCTTTGAGAGATTAGGATTAGTAATGAATATGATTTTCATTTATTAACATTTGCTCTTAGGCCAGGTAAACTATATTCTATTTTTATGAATGATTTTGCTTACTATTGCCCTAAGGACATTGCTTTTGTTAGATATCACATTGAGGATGTATTGGTAACATTAATTGTTTGTTACACTTACAAAAAAAAAAAAGAAATTCATTTTGATCCCTTAATCATTGCCTAATAGGAAACTTTATTTCATTTTCAATGACATGCTTTGAGAATTTAAGCATAAAATATAGGACGAGTGGAAAGCCATCGTGCTTGTCTAACAGTTCAGAAGTGAATTTGACAATCTAATATAAAATATACTGCAGATATGGAGAACAAGCAGCTGAAGCAACAAGTGAAGGGTTTAGTGCTGCTGGTCATGCTTTGGGTACTGCATGGGCTGCTTTTAAGATTAGGAAGGCTCTCAACCCTAAGAGTGTTCTTAAACCTACCTCCCTGGCCAAAGCTGGTGCTAAAGCTGCTGCTTCTGAATTTAAGTCTAAAAATTCCAAGTAATTTATGCCAGGATATCTTCAATACAGGTTTATCCATCCTACAATCAGAAGCTGCTGCTTATGACTTTTCATTACCCATTTTTTCTCTAAGAAAAGGCAGGGGAACATCAACGCATGATTTGTTGTTGTTCTTACCATGTGAGAACCCACCATGATTGGTCACGAGATCCACTAGTTATATTGAGAAAAAAAGCATATTATCTTTCTTTAACGAGACCATATCTTGATATTGGAGAACATGACTGGATCCAAATCTGTGTGTATGTATATGTGCCTGTGTGTAGCAACTGTATTTATTGCTTGGGCTGTAAGAACTTCACAAATGTATGGTGATGAATGTTGGAAATTAAAATCACTGGTAGTTCTGCTCTCCCATGAAGTGTGTTCTTTGT
Source organism: Glycine max (assembly GCF_000004515.6). Classification (NCBI taxonomy): domain Eukaryota; kingdom Viridiplantae; phylum Streptophyta; class Magnoliopsida; order Fabales; family Fabaceae; genus Glycine; species Glycine max. The sequence continues at coordinate 5,883,133 of NC_038247.2, forward strand.
TGGCATCAGTTGTTTCCGAAGTGCGTTTGTAATCACATATCACTTTCACTCTTTATGGAACCTGGCAGTTTAATGTTGTTTGTGCCACTTTTAGGTACAGACAAATTTTGAATGTGTGGGTAGACGATTTGAAGTTTTGCAAAATCAGTGCTGGAGGAAAAGCTGCCCTGATAAGGTGTATACTATTTATTGTCACTTCAGTTAGTTATACATAATTTTCTTCAGATGTTACTTTTGGATCAACTCAATTTATCATAGAATGCGATATATACATTAGATAATTTCCACCAAACTTATTTCTTTTTAACACGTATTCTGATATTTTCTAGAATATTGAGTTTTAACTCTTTACTTCCCTCTCCTAGCTGCTCACGGGCTCTTTCCTAATACCGTCGGCTTAGTGAAAAATAAATAAATTATCAGTTATATGACATTTCAGTTCAGCATTCGTGGGAGGTGGGACAATGTTAATTGTTAAACACTTTGTTCTACGGACTGACGACTGAGATTGAGCCAACTACCTAACTTTGTCTTCTTTTCAGTATAGCAATATGGGAAAAAATGGTAGAAAATGAAAAGGTGAAAATAAAACATCTCGTTCTTTATTATTTGCTCTCTTTTGTGCGCGATAAAGGGTGTAAAATGAATAAAAAAAGTTAATATTTTGTTTAAAATTGAGTGAAAAAGATATGCTAGTTATTTAAACTTACATGTCATATTTTATTAATATTTTCAAAATTTTCATCACCGAATTATTTTTAAAAAAATATTTGAGATGTTATGATGTTAATTTTTTTAATTTTTTTATTAAATTAATCTTTAAAAATAATAAATCTTATAGGTATTCTTTTTTATAAAGACTAAAATATGATCAAATAGCTATTTTTTTCCTAAATCAGAGATACGAATGTCTCTCAAATAACTAATATCGAACAACACAAATTCTCAGTTAATTTAATGGTACAAAAGGATAATTTTGGTTATAAATTGTTTCTTTGAGGGGATGAATTTGGTCACAACAATTTTAAAAAATTAATATATGGATATTTTAAATATTTTAGTAACGAGTTTTCAAGAAATAATAGGAATAGATATCAATCTGAAAGATTAACTTTTTTTTAGGAAAAAAGATTAACTTGAAAGTTTATTGTTTTTTTTAAGGGTAAAGTTTATTCTTATTATCATTATTATATTACGTGAGCGCAAAATATTTTTATAAACTTTTTGACATCCTATCTTTCAATTGTTTATTTATATTTAACAAACTCAATCCGTCACCTTCTCAAACATAAATTTGGAGAGAGAATCAAATCAGTAGTGGCTTATGGAATCATGAGTTGTTGTATAAGATTAATATTTATTTATTTATTGTGGCACGGGAGGGTAAAGCATGATTGAAGCACTAACTTAAGTTACAATAATGACGTTTTATTTTAAATGTGTATCGCAACTCGCAAGCTCTCAAAATTTCGATGGCCATAATAAACTTCTTTAAGTCTTTGCAGCGAATTCAAGTTTTACTTTTGTGTAAAAACTATGAATTGTTTCACCCTTATTATATATAATATTTTTTGAAAGGCCAAATGAAAATATATTAACGCCACAAAAAGTGAACTACTGCACAAGACTTATTATATATGCATATATGAATATGAATCTTTAACCTAAACCTATCTATATTATAGTATTATACCATTTATAATAACATCCGCTAAAAGATGAGTTATGCTAAAATGTGGCGTGGACATTTATCAGCAAGTTGATTGCTTGAAAAACTATGGTCTTGGATTACCTGAAATTTTATCACAACACCAGAGGAAGGGATATTGATTAGAGGGGTCTCTCTCTCTGAGGAAATTAAAAATAAACAACGTTTCTAAAAGTTTCAAAAATTGAAGGGTTAAAGCACCCTTGTACTGATTGTGAAAACACTGATTTATTATGAGAGGAATTTACCATAATAGTTGACATTAGAATGATATTATATTTTTTTTTGGTATAAATCCTTTTTTTTTTTGTTTAAGTTGGATAAGACTACTACGAAGATAAAGTTGTTCCTCTAAAATGAAACCCAAGATTTAAACTAAAAACTGTCGATTGAACGAAAACAATTTTGCATGGTCATATAATCGGTGGTAGAATTCTAACTGAACATGTTGTATTATTATTAATATTTATTATTGTTTATGGATGAATAATTTGCAAGATATTTTATATCAAAACCATTCATTCTCGATATATCATATGGTCATGATTAACTATTTTTGCAGTTACACTATACTGTACTGCTCTTGAATTCATGACAGGTTCCCTCTAGATACTTTTGGTTTACAAAGTCGTCCAGAATAAATGAAATGGAAAAGCCGTCCAATATGAATTAGCACAATGAACTGTGTACATATATATTTGCCAAAAGACATGGATTCCACTTGATTCCCTTCATTGAACATAATCTCCATGATTTGATTGATATTTTGACATTCTTATCTTTCCTCCGATCCGAATGAAGATGATTTCTTTTATTGTCATTAAAAATTCCCAAGATATATATCTTTTTAAAAGAGCTATATATCACTTCAAATTAAGAAGGAATTTCCCTAGCTTATCGTAGACCCTTTTGAAAATCACAACTTAGAATTTCAGCGCCTAGTTTATGGTCCACGGAAATTTAATTCCTTCTTGATCCATACAATTGGTATCTTTGCATGCCTCCATGGAATACACAAAACTTGTTTTAAGTATGACAGGGAGTGTCACAGAACAGAATTAGCGCTTTCATCCACTCTTTTTTCTTTAATTAGTTAGTGCCCTAAGATTTTGTATATCAAGAACTATTACTTTACAGTTTGTTAATTACTCCTATTTCAATTTTTTTTAACCAATAGTATCTTTTCAAGAGATTAATTTCTTTCGGGGTATAAAGATTAACGAAGAAGTAAATTTTATCTTTTCATACAAAGATCTTTTTCATTTATAAGGTCTGAAATCAAATCAAACTTCTACGTATTCACAGAGTGTGTGATAGGCTTTACTCAACTACAGACATAAAAAATATGTTAGGTTTGAAAATGTATTTTTATTTAAAAACATTTTTCTGCTTCTAAATTTTTTTAAGTTGGATGTTAGTTTATCTAACAAATTTTGGTCGTTTTTAGTCCTAACTTCGAAATGTTTGTTTTTCATGTCAAGCACTATCTAAATTCTAACCCAAATTATTTATTATTTTCATAAATATATGCAAAAGTACTACATTATTTATAATTTATTTCCTATTTTGCGATATGTATGCAGTAAAATAAAGAAAAACTTACTTTCACTGTTTCTTATTTAAATCTTTAAAAACAAAAAGTAAAAGGCGAATAAAAATACTCTTTTACAATTATTTATGAAAGTAAAAATTAAAAAAAAATGTTTTTCAAATTAAATACTCCCCAAAATTCTATCGCCGGATAATATTTTCTAGGTATGGAATTTTAAGTGGCCAACCTCGACCATGTTAATTTGGAAAATAATGGATGCCCTCTACATGCATACTTGAATTTTACATATTAATTATTGTCAAGTTATAATAATTTAATTGAATTTACCTCATCTGTTATGTGAAGGAAGAAAAAGAAACAATATAAGAAATACAATATTAAAATCACAGTACTCATTGATGGAAGAAAGGACAAGAAGAGTTTATTAGGTAAAGGAAAGTGCGCCACTTGGTTTAACTTTAAGGACAATAATTAATGTATGATATTGTTTCTTGTTAGGTCGATAATCTTTTAGCCATGCAATGGAAATGAAATACCGTGGGCAATTTTTGGCACCTAGCAGTTCAGACTTTTTCCCACTATACACCATTAAAAAGAGCTAAATTAACCCTTAGCATAATCAGTGGTTCAATTGATCTTGCAAAGCCTCAACAACGATGGAGGAGGATACAGCACGAAAGGGAAGGGGTTGATGTGGATTAGTGAGTTGGAGCACAAAAGCTGTGTTCTAGAGGTTTCAGACAAGTCAACTATACCAAGTGCACGCCTAATAGGCCCACATTTTTATCAGCTAAGTTTTCTTTTAATAGCCACACTCATTTGTTTCTAAATATTGTGATCAGAATCGGATCATGTATTGATTACCAGCTACCACCACTTGACAACAAAACTAAAAATAAAATAATGCCGACCCTTTGGTTCTTTCTTGGTTGACACATTTTGCATTTACTTTCTTTTTTGACGTTTATCCTTTGGGGGGCATGTAGCTGATGCTGACCCAATAATATATATATATATATACACACACTAGTAACAAGTCCATTTGACTGGCATAAGTAAGAAAAATATAATATTTCATTGTATAGTAAATAAAATAGAGTAAACTCCAATTTTAGTCTTTGAAATTATGTGCGGGAATAAATTTAATCTTCTATTTTATAAAATTCTCGTTTTAATCTTTATCTAATATTACAAAATATCAATAAAAGCTGTAATGGAAAAATTAAAATAAATAACATTTTTCACTATTCGATAATATTAAGAACTATAAATAAAGTCAAGGATTAAAATATATTAAAAATAAAAAAATAAAACGTTTTCGGTCTCTAAAAATAAAGTAGTTTACTAATTCTGAGAGAAGATGTCATATTTAGCCATTGGTGATTTAAAGTACTTGTGTTCATACCATATGTTCTGGTGTGAACTTGGATAGCCCAAAAGGGATTGGAATGATAGCAATTTTGCTTAATCTAAATGAAGGGACATTATTATTGTGGAGTGGGTTACTTAGTTTGGAACACTAATCCGTTTGCTACGCAGAAAACAGGGGGAAAAGAAAATTATTCTCTAAAGATTTAAGCTTGGTGATGGTTATGGAAAATGGTTGCATGCTTAAAATTTTCTCCATCTACAAGGTCTTTATACTTTGTTATGGGAGATTTTGGGATATCCTATGACGTGCCGCCAAAGGCTTGCATTGTCTCACAACCACCAACTCAAATGGGAAGAACGATCATTGCTTCTAGAAAAGTGCTTCCTAGATAGAGAAGAGATCTCCTCCTCCTTGAGAGTATGAAGCAAATTCAAAATCGGTGGAATCTTTTTCTTAAATCCTTAGTCCCCAAAGTGTTAAGCATTATAATATAAATCCTTGAAATAAGGATAATTCTAATTTTTATTTTAAGGCTTTCAACTATTGAAGTCCTTTAACTTTAGGAATTATTGTCATTTTTGTTTTAAAATATATGATTTTTTTATATAACAACAACAATGAGGATTGAAATTTAACATAATAGACAAATGACAATTTAAGCAACAATTTTTAAAAATATTCTTTGTTTGAGACTTCTCTCGTGAATCAAAATGACATTTTACCCTTTAATTTTTAGATACAATTATATTTTCACAATATATACACATTTTAATATAAAATTTATGGTTAAAAATTACATATTTTAATTATAATTAAAAAATAAATATCAATTAGTTTAATTTTAAAATAAGCAAACTTTCTCATAAAAAATAAACACTTTAATTAATAATTAATGGGTTTAATAATAATTATTGTTGTTTGTTATTGTACGTTGTTGGATTTAATAGTTATTGTTGTTTTTCTTCTTGTTGCTGTTATGGTGAAATCACTCTCAGATAAATTTTATCGTCTATATATTGATTAAAAGAAAATATGATCTTTTAAAAAAGATGTATGAAGGTTTACTAATCGCAGTAATTTCAGTTCATATTGAAAGATGATAATATTTTTAATCCTTGTAATATGAAAGAAAAAAAAATTATTTTAGTCCTATGTTCAAATGTCATCTACTTATACAATACCAAAATAATATTTTGGAAGAAAAAACATATACATGGTAGAATGTTTGATAATAAAAATTTAAAAATCAAATTGAATTGTCATATAAATAATTTTAATTCATTATTATGTGAAGTTTCTAATAGCATTTGGGCAAATAATCTAAAATAGTCAGTAATTCATTAAAGTTGTGTAAATTATTCTCTTTTCATCATTAAATTCATTGCCTCCTTTACATGGTCATCATGCTTGCGAGCTTCACATGCCTCCTTAGTCAATAGTCGGTAATTTGCACTTTCAATATGTTTTGGTAAGAACAAACTAGTCTACTTACCTTTAATCATATTATTTGAAAGTGAAAGCTAGTGTACTTAACTTTCTACCAAAGTGTGGTTTTGAAACCCCTTGGAGGATACTTAAAATCTCATGTCTGTGGGTAATCTTTTCCTGAATGATCCCCCTATGTCCAAGGTTATATATATTTTTAAACATATAGTAATAGTGCCACATTTAAATAATCTTCTAGGTTGAACCGTGCTTGCCATTTAGCAGCCAGACTTATCAATACCGTCACCCCAATAGTATTGGACCATTGGAGTTTCTTGCCTTACTATCTCATCAACAATAAATCATATTGTTTTTAAACCATTGAATATGAAGTCAGCAAAGTGTTTTCAGTCATCAATAACAATTATCACGTTGAGTTTAGTTTCATAGTTCAATTGAAGCTATTGAACTTATCAAAACTTAATTTCTCAATTTACTATTTTTTTCCTTAATTTTTAAGAGTAAATTTTAACTTTCATAAAATTTATTGTACTACAAGTCAGTAGTAATAACCATTGTAATATCAATGAGTTTGATAAAAAAAAATTGACAAATTTTAGTAAATTATTGAAAGTAGATACTTTTTTTAAGAAATCTATTAGTTCAAATGTTATTTTAAGTAGTGTTTGAAATAATTTACAAGTTAGTAAAAAAATCATTTACATATCAAACACTTTTATTTTAATCAAATAAAATATAAAATAATTAAAATAACTTGAGAAACAAACTCGAATCAAATCTCAATTAATCATGGTAACAACATAGGCATTTGGTTAGGAAGCTCATTTTGGATAAGTTACTAACTTTAAACTGTTGATTTGATAAGCTAGTGGAAATATAATATAACTTATAAGTTAGGAGCTACACGCTTATTTTCAATTTTACCCCATTTAGTTAATTTCTAAACCTGGAAATTTCTTGGTGATTGGGGTTTCTTGATTGTCCCCTTTTCACATGTAGGTGTGGTTCAAATGACGCCAACGGTCGTTTTGGGCAAACCCAACCCAAGGGAGGCAAATGTGGCATCTGATGAAAGCCATAAGCGTCATGGATAAGGAATAAAACACCTCCACTTAATAAAATCAACCCTCTTGCTACTGCACTGCCATACCACACACAAGTGCGTAATGACACAACAAAATTAAATTTTAAAAGTATAAGATTAATTTGTTATTCATTAATTCTATTTTTTATGTGTAGAAATCAAAAATAGCTATTAAAAAATTTATAACAACTCATGCTCATTGTTTAACTAATCAACCCAGTTAGATCTTTTTTCATTATTTCTGATTTTAATTGCATTACTGTGGACTATGTATATGCTTTAGCGTCTATACTCTATAGTTTCCCTTCTTATATTTTGTTCTTTTGATTAAATCGTCTAATAAGTGAAATCGGTCGACTTAATCAATCTTAATTAATCCCCATAAATTAAGTTCAAATCCAACTCGTGTTCTACAATGTTATTATAAAAGAGTTTTTCGTGTATTCTTAGTATAATTTCTTGTGCTGTTAATCAAATAAAAGTTATATTAAATATAATTTTAAAACAATTATTATAAAAATTAATAAAATAACTATATAAAGCAATATGCGATTAGCCCACACTGTGAAACACATTTACATTGTGTATGCTAATTATATTCTATTATAAGTGATCTTCACTACAATTGATAGTTTGTCCTAATCATGACATAGGTAAAAAAAAAAAAAATCTTGTAATAGAAAATGTCACCAGTGAAAGATGGTATAAAAGTATGGCCTGATAATTTCAGAAATAAAACGAGCTTATTATGTCTTTTCCTTTTGATCTCCAACAATCCCTCTTTTAGTTGTCTATTTCTTAAAATTAGTATTTCTTTTACAATCTAGGAAATTAAAATAATAAGCTAATATATTTTATTAAAAAAATATTAATCAGCAGTTGAGATTTAAAATTGATCATTCATAAAAATTACTATGAAATAAGAGGAATGAGAGATAATAACAATTATTTTACATCTTCAAAAGTAAGTAAAAAAAACTCAATAAAGGAATAAGAATATTAAAAAAATGATAATATAATTAAAAGATAAAAGATAAAAAAAAAACTAAGAACCGATGGTTAATGCACATAATATGATTATTTTTTTCCAATTTATTTCATACTCAAAGTTCAATTAAAATTTAAACTTTAAACCACACAAATTAGTCTAACTTATGTCAAAATTGTTATTGTTATAAATTTTTACTCTTTAGGGGAAGTTTTATAGCTTAGCATTTATCAGTATCAGTCTTTTGCTTTTCTTTAGTACAGTATAATATTGGAATGCGATAAAAGATCTTCTCAATGTATGTCTAATATGAATGCATTATAAAGATAAAAGGATGCATTTATTTTTGGTACAGAAAATAATGCATTTTGTTAATAAACAATATGTTATGATATTATTAATAAATCATCAATGTATTGATACGCACACACTCACTATATATTGAAAACTTAACACACATACAGAGAGGCTTCTCTGTTTGACACACAGGCCAAGCATAAACAAGTTGGAATCTCTCAGATGAGTTGCTTTATAACCTCATACTCATAGATTCTGCAGTGAGTTATGGCAGAAAACAAAGACGAAATCTATTCTGAATGTTCACCAGGCTCAAACTCTCCAATGGGTAGCAAGTGCAGATACTTGTTTCATAGATTATGCGGTTGTGACACTTCATGGAACAAAAACAGCACCCCAAAGAGTCGAAGAATTTTCCACAGAGATGTGGAAAAAGAAGAATTCCAGTATGCTAGTAGTCACTGTCTCTCATCCTACTACAGTGTCTTTGTGGTTCGACTAGCAATCATGGTCAGTGATTTTTTTTCCCTTAAGTTTTGCTAGTAACTCAAAGATTGACATGTAGAAACATATTCTTATTTCTTACTTATATTAGAGATTACCTAAGTGAAGGCAAGAAACTAGTTGTGATGGAAAGAGTGAAAAATTAATCACTAACCACACTATTATTTTGTTTTCATGCAGGTGATGCTAGCCATCTTGATAGGGTTGCTCACTATACTGACATGGCATTTCACCAAGATTTATACAGCAAAATCACTTCGCAGCTTGGCATATGGTTTGCGTTATGAACTTCTGCAACGCCCCGTTTTGAGGATGTGGAATATTTTAAACTCTACTTCTGAAATCACTACAGCTCAGGTCAAACTGTCTCAGTATGTGATCAGACGTCACAGCAACCCTGCGACTCAAGCAGAGCAAGTTGAGGTGGACTCTAAGACACATACCCTTTTACAAATACAAAGTTAAATTTAACGCTTGAATCATGTAGTATTATTTTGATGATTATAAATTGTATATTAATAATTATGTTATATATGTTAAAGTGAAATTATATAATAAGGTATCAACTGATTTTTAAATTGCACCAATTTTTTTTTTTATTTGTAGTAGTTGATTTACTCGATCAGAATTCAGAACTTTCAATCTAACAGTTTGAATTGATCAAATTCAGCATCATAAAATTTATTAAGTGGATTATTGTGTTTGATACAATATTAGCACTTACCATATTAACCAATTATGTCTTGCTCATTTGTAATGTTGTAACTCTAGCAGCTGTATGAAGCGATGAGGGCTGTAACATGGGCGTTATTTGCTAGTCGAAAAGCTCTAAACTCTATAACTATCAATTATAAGAATGGATTTGTTCAAGCGTTCCACAGAGATCTTAAGGACAACAACACATTTTACATCTATTCTGATCTTTCAAATTACTCCATGGGTGCTAGCAACTCTAATGAGGTCAATTCCATTTCAAAGCACCGAGCTTGGGATGATAAAGGCCTTCATGGTAACTATTCTTCAATCTGGTACCGAGAACCACTTGACCCTGTGAGTGGTGAAAAGATTGGAAAAGCTATGAAAATTGCACCTGAAGACTTGATCAACATCGCTGGACTTTCCCAAGTGCCTGACGGTGTAGCTTCGTGGCATGTCGCAGTGAGCAAGTTCACAGATTCACCATTGCTTTCAGCAGCATTGCCAGTTTGGGACTCTTCTAATAAGACTATTATGGCGGTTGTGGGGGTCACAACTGCACTTTATAGTGTAGGACAGCTAATGAGAGAGCTAGTTGAGATGCACAGTGGCCATATGTATTTGACATCTCAAGAGGGTTACTTACTTGCAACTTCCACAAGTGCACCTCTACTGGAAACTTCAACAAAGCCTCCTAAGCTTAAGATGGCTGTTGACTGTGAAGACAACGTAATTCGACTGGGAGCTGAGTGGTTACAGAGAACTTATGGGAACAATTTTCCTCCAAGTCATGAGATTCATGTAGAGAATGTCAAGCTAGGTCACCAGAGATATTACATTGACTCATTCTTCCTAAATTTAAAGAGACTTCCTTTGGTAAGTTTGAAGATACATGCTACACTTATTCCTTACATTTGATCTTGCAAATAGCATTACTTTTGATGATAAGGTAGAATGTTGTAGGTAAAATTTATGCCTCTATTTCATTTCTGTTTTAAGTCACCAACTACACTTTGTACAGGTAGGTGTGATCATCATACCAAGAAAGTATATCATGGGGCAGGTAGATGAAAGAGCCTACAAAACGTTGGTTATTCTGATATCTGCATCATTATGTATTTTAGTCATTGGATGTGTTTGCATTTTGATATTGACAAATGGAGTATCAAAGGAAATGAATCTAAGAGCAGAACTGATAAATCAACTGGAAGCAAGAAGAAAAGCAGAGGCATCAAGCAACTATAAAAGTCAATTCCTTGCAAACATGAGGTTTGTTTTACAAGTATAGTTTTGGAAACATAAAAGAAGATCTTGGCTTATCCAATTTATGATATCTAAGTTTAATATTTAGAGAACAAGGAACAATTTATCCACCAATAATCAATAATGGCTTGAAGGCAATTACATGTACATATTTTATGTATTTCTACAACTTATTGTGTTATGAAACATGTTGATTGGTTACTATAAACTATATCCTATTTATGACACTGTACTCAAGCTATCCTAATTACCTATCTTTTCATTTGGTTTACAAGTCTGAGATGATCTTTTCATTGAGAATTCACAAATGTGCTTCATGGTTTCTTTCTTTGGTGTATTACAGTCATGAACTGAGGACACCTATGGCAGCAGTAATTGGGTTGCTTGACATTCTCATATCAGATGACTGTCTCACAAATGAACAATATTCAACAGTTACTCAAATAAGAAAATGTTCAACTGCTCTGCTCCGTCTTCTTAATAACATCTTGGATCTGAGTAAGGTGAGATATTAGCTAAATATTTTGTTCAAGAATAATTAAAAACTAATTCCAAGTTTCTTTACCACTGCACTTCTGCCAAAATCTTCCTAATAGTATCAAGACTTTTAGGTGGAATCTGGAAAACTGGTCCTAGAAGATGCAGAATTTGACTTAGGAAGGGAACTTGAAGGGCTTGTAGATATGTTTTCTGTTCAGTGCATGAACCACAATGTGGAGACTGTTTTAGACCTGTCTGGTATGATTCTCATTTTGGTAATGAGAGATTTTAATCTCAGTGAAAAGTAGATGATTAGAAGTTCTTTTAACAAGCTTTTAATCCATCTAGCCAATAACTGTTATCCTGCAGATGATATGCCAAAGGTAGTCCGTGGAGATTCTGCGAGAGTGGTTCAAATATTTGCAAATCTGATCAACAATTCAATCAAGTTTACTCCATGTAAGTCAACAATTTAATGTTCTACTTTTGTTACAATAGTGGTAATGAAAACAATATGAAAATGTTTAGCAGCTTGAAATAAAAAGTGTCGCAAAAATTTAAAATTGCTTTATTGGAAATGACTTCCATGGTCATCCCCCAAAATTTTGTCACAAAGTTTAACATTGGCCGGTTCCATTGCATTTCCTGAACCATGAGGTTAGAAGGTGATAAAAAGGCTTCTTCTTTTCAGGCGTGTTTCTCTTATGAGGAGTACTGCATAATGACTGGACTACAATTTGAGAGTTAGTTTTGGTTGATTTGTAGTTAGCTCCTACGTTGTGTAAGTTGTCAATCATTTGTGGGTTATCTGAACCCTATTTTTTCCATCTATAATGAATTTTACCTAAATTTCTAAAACAAAGTATTGAGCGATAATCTTTTGATTTTATTCATTTTTCAAAAAATAAGTATCATTTTATTTAAATAAACTTCATTAATGTGTGGAAGCATCAAAGTTGGTGATCTTCTATTGCTGAAGACATTTGTGATCATGTCAACATTCATTAGCAAGTTCCCTCAAAATCCCAAAGAATTTTAAATGGGCCTATTTCTATTATGAATCAATAATGCTCTGATAGAAGACTAATCTAAACTCTTTCAAATGTGTTGCAGCGGGTCATATTATTCTGCGAGGATGGTGTGAAAACCAAAATTCTTACGTTGGTAGTCCTCTTGACCAGAAGAAATCTCGGAGTTTACAAAAGTGCATAGAGAGGCCAAATGCAAACCATGCAAAGAGAACTTCTGTGAAAGATAACAAAGTGATACTTTGGTTTGAAGTTGACGACACAGGCTGTGGTATGAACCTAAAAGCTTGTCTGAAAAACAAAACAGAACCGTCCCTTTTGTATCAAAATAAAAAAACGATCCAAGTATAAACCACAATGATTTTCTTCCTATGTATGTGATATAGGTATTGACCCAAGCAAATGGGATTCTGTGTTTGAAAGCTTTGAGCAGGCTGATCCATCAACTACACGACTGTAAGGAATTTAAAATTTCAACAAAGATAAAGTCTTATATAACTTACTTTTAACTAACAAATGAGCATGATATTTCTTAAAAAAATGAACATGATATTATTATAGGAGATTGTCATTAAATGTCATTAAACTTCAAAATTGATATGAAACTTGTATCCTATGGTTTAAAAACCTTTTGAATGCTATGGGCTGAAGATTTATGGAGTTCTGAAACCTTTACTCATTTCAGGCATGGAGGCACTGGTCTTGGTCTTTGCATTGTGAGAAACTTGGTGAGTAAGACCCTTAATGTGTAAAGTTTCACATAAGTAAAGTACACTTATCAATTACCATTCATCAATCATAATGAATGTGTCCAATGAAAAGCAAAAGCAGAAAATGTGTCTGCACTGCACAAATATATGACCACATTATTTAGATAAGTGAAGCAATAATCAGCAACTTGTATTAAAAGAACAATAACAAGAGCATTGCTTTAGAAGAGTATGGTTTCATGTCAAGGTTTATCAATTCCCTTAGTATGTTTACTTTTCTCTTCTGGAATAAATTGGGAGATTTGAATATAATTTCCTTTGATCTGATCACTACTACTGTGGGGTGGCAGGTTAACAAGATGGGTGGAGACATCAGGGTTGTCAAAAAGGAGGGCTCAGGAACACTAATGCGATTATGCTTGCTTCTCAGTGCGCCAATGGATGTCACAGAACAACAGTGTGCAGTAGATTTGACAGACAATGGCTTAGTGGTGAGTAGAATCACTCTTCTGGGCCAATAATATTTATATAAGAAACATAATATGGTTATGTGCATGTTTGTGTATGTAGTAACTAAGCATTACTGAGACTCCAAAAAGGAAAAGAATTTGCACAGTTGATAACATTGCAACTGCTGCTGCAGTCTTTTAGTTAACTTTGTAAGTACCAAAGCAAAAGCAGAATGGCACCAGTCTTTTTTGTATACCTGTATCCTATAACAGGATATAATTTTCTTAAAGAGAGAAAACATTTTATGACAGATCCTTAATATAATGAAAATAATGTCTTTCTTTCTCTAACACTACCATATTCTGGTACCCATTTTTTCTTGAACCAATCATATTCTGTTATTCAATAACATGAAAGGATTTATTCAAAATTAGAAGAGGATACGAATCCCATAAATAATTATGTTTTGTTTAGCAAAAAAATGCATTGACTTTTGCTTTGATTTTATAAATAAAAGTAATTCATATTTAAAAATATATTGTTACATAACTGTCAATGTAGGTACTGCTTGCTCTGCATGGCAACATGGGTCGATTAATTACATCCAAGTGGCTACAGAAAAACGGGGTGTGCACAATGGAAGCATCTGACTGGAACGGACTAACTCAAATTTTGAGGGAACTCTTTCATGCAGGAAGTTCAGTTCATAATACTGACTTTGAGGCACACTATCCAGCAAAAGAGGAATTGAAGTCTAAACTACTCAACATAAGAGATATGAGGAACCCGGGTTTTGTCATTGTTGTTGACATTGGACTACTTGACTTGAGTACAGATATATGGAAGGAACAGTTTAACTTCCTCCACAGGTACTTTGGTAGAGCAAAGTTTGTATGGATGTTAAACCATGACACTTCCAATACCATAAAAATGGAGCTCCGTAGGAAAGGGCATATACTTATGGTTAACAAACCCCTTTACAAAGCAAAAATGATTCATATCTTGGAAGCTGTCATAAATGAGAGAAATCTTGAGCTACAAAAGAAAAACATGATAGCTCCAAGGACCACAATGAAAGAGGGTGATTTGCATGAGTTTCTTGAGATTGATTCCACTCATTTTGATGGTGCTAGCTCTGATGATTCTGACATATCAGAAATAAGTGGTTCTAATCCCGTTAGTGCTAATGGAGATAAACCAGTTGAGAAGCTAGAAAACTCTCATCCATCATCACCACACCATATGAATAACTGCCTAGTTAGATTAACAAATGAAAATGAATGTTTGGAAGAACATAATTTGAGGAAAGAAGAATCTTCTAGTCCCAGCTCCAGTTCTGCCACTGAAGACAACCAACCTAAATCACTATCCACCAAAGAATCATCATCCATTTCAACAGAAGATCAGGATGAAGATTCTGAATGTGGGGACACAAATAGGGTCACCAGCTCAAGTAAAGCAGTAGTAGATGGAAAGAAATCTCTTGAGGGCCTAAAGATTTTGCTTGCAGAAGATACACCAGTACTTCAAAGGGTTGCTACCATAATGCTTGAAAAAATGGGAGCAGATGTTGTTGCTGTAGGTGATGGACAACAGGCAGTAGATGCTCTCAATTGCATGTTCACTGCTGAAGACTGTAGAAGAGAATCACTCCAGAAGGAAAGAAACACAAGATCTCAAACAGAGATTTCGACTTGCCGTCCATATGACTTGATCCTAATGGATTGTCAGGTATGAGCTATAAAAAAAATGCATATCTCTTTAATTTTAAAAGTTTTAGGAACACAGATCATGCTTATAAAAGAATACCAACAGAGATTACCATAAAATTTTAAGGTTTAATTGTACTTTTATTTATTATCATCATTTTGTGAATTTAGTCTTTCCATTTTTTTAATAAATTTTTTTATATGATATTCTATTGTAGTGTTATGTTGGTGCATCCATGCTAATGTGGCAGTGTCATAAAGAGTGAAATTAACATTTCTTTTAAATATTATACGCCAAGTTAATGAAAAAAATTAAAATTGCATAATTAAATTTAAAATAGTAAGGAATCAAATTCACGATAAAAATGAGAGAGCTAAAATTGTAGCAAAGAACAAAAGTATAATTAAGTCAAATGTTAATATATATGTGTGTTTAGATAACATTTTCTTTTTTACAGTAAGTGAATATGAGTTTGTAATATTTTGATTCTTTGCTTCTTTGTGGAAACAGATGCCAAAGATGGATGGCTATGAGGCAACAAAAGCAATCAGGAAATCAGAAGTGGGAACAAGCAGGCACATTCCCATTGTTGCTCTTACAGCACATGCAATGTCATGTGATGAAGCCAAATGCCTGGAGGTGGGCATGGATGCTTACTTAACAAAGCCAATTGACTTCAAAATGATGGTGTCCACCATTCTTTCACTCACTAAAAGAACATCTTGACTTCTCTCTCATAAGGCCCATCAAACTAACAAAGGGTTGGCTCAGGCAACTAGAAATGTATAGAAGTTTACCGCATATTATTATATAAACATAAAAGAAATCATAGCTTGACATATGCATTCTAGAAATGTAATCCAATTTTCCTGACTCTTACTCTCATTTAGTAGCTATACTAGTGCTCTATTGTGTGTGCATAGAGAACTGCAATGTGCAGAAGGCCCAATTTCTGAAGTACTATTTAGTATTTACATAAATAAATAAATATATTAACTACTATGTAGGAAGAAGCACTACGGGTCCCCGTCAAAATAAATATGTAAGCAATCTGCCTTGAATTTTGATTATGAGTGTTAAATCGAGAAGTTTTCTGAAAGCATGTAAGTATACTTTTTCCCCCTTCCTTCGTTACATTCAAGACGGTAGGATATCAAATTAATTGATATTATTTATTATCATACACTTATGCAATAATGAAATAGAATAGATTATTGGATTCATTGAGTTTTTTCCTTCAAAGTTTCACAATACGATCGACCTTCACATTATTAATACAATACATTAATCAATTAAATTAATACATCAATTGATAATTTTTTAGAAACCATATATGTAAGTTAAAAAGAGGCTATATAACACCAACTTGTTTGATTATTATTATGGTTTAAATCATCGTCCCCATCTACTTCGCGTTATTAACACTGACTTATTGTTTAAAATATTCAAAACTTGTTATGTTATTTGGATTAGATTATTTTTAAAGATGATTTCCATAATTGAATTGCATTTGGGGGGAAAATCTATCTAATAAAGAGTTGTCAAATAAGCCGCGTATATATTTTTTGAAATTATTCAGTCAAAAATTATTTTTTTGAAATTCAAGATATATTTGCTGACTTGAAAAAATGCTTAGTTGAAGAAGAAAAATAAAACATCTATGGAAAGAAGAGGAAAAAATAGATCATTTGAGATAAAGTAATATTTAAAAGAAAACAAAAACAAGGAGAGATTCATCTACTCTCCTCCAAACTATAATTATATCAAGAGATCTCTTAAGCTATGAATGAAGGACACCTTGAAACCTTTTGGCAAGAAAAAGTTGGTTCATCTTGGAAGTTTTTAGGTATTGGATGGGTAGCAACATAGTTTGTTCATCTTGATCAGCTTGTTTTAAGGCAAGAAAAGGAAGAGCTGGATAAGGACATGGTTGAGACCCTTCAAGTTCAAGAGAAGGTTGACACTCTCCTTAACGAGGTGAAGACAATATCGACTATGGTTCAAGAGGCACTAAGTGTATTAACTATTAAGTATATTTGTAAGGCTCTCATTTGATCATGATAGTGTTTCTTGTGTGATGATGCGTGAAGGACACATTTGTATTGAATCCTTTTGGATCGTGATGATCTTTGCTAACGATTTTGTGGTCATAATTTTTTGCTTCACACACCTACATTAGGTCTTATGCTCACTAGGAGGGTTCTCGAACCATAGGAAGCATTAGGCTTATGGTTGGTTTTTTGGTATGTATTGGGTTAGGATGTTTCACACACCTAAATTTTATTTTTCATTTTCATGATGATAGGTGATTAGTTGAATTCGAGAGTACAAATTTTTGCGTTCACTACATTTATGTACCACTTATTTAATTTCAATTTTTAAGATTTATATATTTTAAATGAACGACCATAATTTTTATACAAACAAATTCATTGCTAATATTTTCATGAAAATTTTCATTTTCAATTTTAAGTCATTCTTATAAATACAAAATTATATGTTATTACCATTTTATTTTGCATATTTAGCATGAAAATATATTTTATCTTCTGTATATATGAACTAGAATAACTATCTTAAATAAAAATAATTTTAAGAATTATTTTTAGCAATAACGTTTTTAATTTTTTTTCTTAAACAAAAGCATTTTTAGTAGTTGTTATCACTTTTATTTATCATACTTAAATGTTATTCCTAATTTTTATTCTTTTCAAATATATATTTCTTAGTTTTAAATTTAATTATTTAATAACCAATTCAAAAATATTCCTTCTCACTTATAATGATTGATTATCTAGCGTTCCATATCTTCAAATTACACATTTTAAAAATTCAAAATCCCTAAAAAAATTTCAATTCAAAATTAGATTTAAATTTCATATATTTAATCTATATTTTAATACTTTAAATCTCACATTTATTTGTCAAAAAATTGTAATATATCAAAATCTTTGATTTTAGTGTCTAACCTTTAATTAAATATTCAAAATAACAGGTATAAAACTTCTTTAGGATTTGTAGTAAAAAAAAATATTTCTTTAGGATTTATTATACTCTTCTTTTTTTGTTAGTAGGAATTGAAAATAATTCAATAAATTTATAACACTCACACATTTTATTTAATCTAAACTTTTTTTATATTTACTATACTAATTAACATGCATGTTATTTCACGAGTTTTGAGAAACTCCAAGAAAATACAATTGCAAACTTATAACTAATTATTGGTTTTGACCAAATAATAAGCATTTGATTTAATGGCTTTTTAAATGAGCTAAACAAACTTGATTGATGTTAAAAATTAAAATGCAAGGGAAGGAGTTTTATTGGTTTATTATTTAACTCTAGTTGCAGATATTTTATTTTACCACTTGAAGTCCGAAATTATGATTGGTCCACCGTTGCATGATATTAATTTTCAAAAAGTAACATATAAACCTATTTAGATAAAAACATAATTAAAGATATAAAATGAAGATTATATTTAAGGGACATTTGGAAACTTTTGAAGTGCACCAATTATATACAAGCTTTTTTATTTGTGGGAAAGAAGAAAATCAAACAAGTGTCCTGTTGTGGGGACTAGAACATTTATGTTAATAATAGTCTCTTCAATTGGTTTTTTTGTTCAGTTCACGTAAGTAACCCAAGATCACGGCGGTTAAGACAATAGCAATTCCTATAACTCCCTTGGCCAATATGGAACGATGATTCTTGAAAATAAAGCCCAGCTCTGAGAGTTTTTTGTGTGAGGTTGCATAATCTGAGAAAAAAGCATCTTCATCCTACATAGTACAATTGAAAATTATTAGTGTGAACCAAAATTCTTTTTATTATTATATTGATAAAAAAAATAGTGACAGTAAAATGTTTTCAACTCTTTGTCTGTAGTTACCTTCGCATATAGTTCAACATACTTGCGGAAATTAGGATCTTCAACTAGAGCCTTGTCTGTGGGAAGCTTCAGTAAATCTTTTGACTCCCCTCTCAGCAATTCCCTGTTTAGTGTTACGAGAAATTTCAATTATTTTTATTTTTATACATTTTAAATAAACAAACAATTGACGTATGTAGTGTAATTGAACATCTTACACAAAATAGGAATTATCAAACTTCAAAGGGTCCTTTGTCCATTGACCATGAAAGTCAGAACGATCTTTATGTGCCTTACCCTTAAACGAATACAAACAATTGAAGTGAATTGGATGAGATTAAGTGTATACTTTAACTATATACTAATTAAAGAACTTTAGGATGTAATATTGTTTTTACCAAAGTGTGACCTCCGGATAGAGCCACAATGTCTTTGTCACCTAGACCCATGCGATAAAAGATATCTCTTAGATGCGACGCACCTGAAATTATTTCATATACATCGATGAATTTTTTGAAGAGATTTATCCATGTGTTTTCAGGCTGTAAAATAATTTTTGATTATCATCTAATCATAAATCATTATTTGAATTAATTTTAAATATTTATTTTAAAAATTAATAAATTTATGATATAAGTTATAATTAAAAGTGTCAGTGTATAGTCATTTTGTCTTTTGGCTCCCCTTAATTATATACATATAAAAAAAAAATTGTTCATAGGCTTTTGGCTACTCCAAAAGTTTTAGTCAAAGCTAGTAAGTATTGAACAACGTTTAACGTAATGAAATGGCTATTTATACGATAAGCAGGTTGCAAAATTCAACTCTTGTCAAATGGTAACACTATTGAACAACAGCAGAGCCAACCCATGGGAGAGCTTTTCACGTTAATTGACTTTTTAAGTAACCATGTTATTGGATAACACTTCATTTTGTATTTGTTAAAAATAATTCATTTTGTTTTCTCCTTTCTCTCTAGCATCTAAGTGTCCAAAGATTGTTTTCCTAATTAGTGTGACATTTTACATAAGGGAGTATTATTATAAATTAAAAGTAAGGTCGCAAAATAGTTTTTATCAAGGGAAGGAATGGCAGAAAAAAACTGGAGACGAAACAATTAGCACAGTGATCGATTTACCTTGTTTGGCATCTGGAAGACGCCCCTCTGCTGGAGATTCCAATGAATCCTAGTATAATAATAAAGAAAAGTAGTATATAGTAAATCTAAAGATAATGTTATCGAAGAGACCAAACAAAACTTGCGCATGAAACATACTTTTCTCCCGGGAACAAAGTTAATAGTTGGCCCCCCGGTAACTTCTACTGCAACAACACCAGCTAGCTGAAATACAAATCCAATCACAGATATACAAGTTAATCTATGACTCCAAATATCAATGAAGGGAAAAAAATTAGATACCGAAACCAAAACTAGTTTCTTATCACGAGAAATATATATATATATATATATATATATGTGTGTGTGTGTGTGTGTGTGTATGTATATACCAAAACTAAAAAAATAATTAACCTGGTAAAGGTCGGCATATGAAATTTTTGGATGTTTGGCCTTCACTTCCTCTATTATCCAAAGAAACCAAAACTAAATCAGTGAGGATTAAACTGATAGAATATAAGAGAATTTAATTTCATCAAACTAACCACAGAAGGCAAGTGCTGTTTCCAGTCCCTTGTTTGCTGCGTGATTCAACTCTTGTCTGTTTCTGATAGAACCATTAGGGCCTCCTGTGTTTGTTTTAGCATCGTAAGTACCAGCATCATGCCACCTACAAATTATATATTATTGTCACTAGATGTTTGCTATATGAAATTAATGTTCTAAATATATGGATATATAGAGAAAGAAATGAAACGTACGCTAATCGAAGCATGAGAGGGGCGCAGTTTCTGTTGGAGATAAGAGCGCGAAGGTCACGACGAGCCTTCTCGATTTCCTTCAGATACTCAGCATCAACTCTAGGCTTTGCCATTGCACAAGTTAATTATAAATTGCAGGTGCAACGTGCACTTTGTTTTGTGGGAGAGGAAGGAGCAGGTGTGGAGAGGCTTTTGCGTTTGAAGGGTTTTTATATGTAGCGAGAGAGAACAGGAAGCTGATGTTGATGCTGGTATTCCAAGTAAGGGATTTCATTATTCCTTTGATTACTTTGCTGCAGCTAGAGATAAAGAATTTGCTGTCGTCATTCATTTGTTTCCTTCACAAGGAGAAGATTCAGTTCTAACAGCCAATAATATTAATTAACGTGATTAATATGAAAGTTAGATGTTGCTTTCTTATAAAATCATTGTTATGACTGGAACTATAAACTACCATAGTACCATCATATATAAAATAGAGACTCTAACTTGCATGCAACACAAATGATATATATAGTTATTAGTAAAAGGTTGGGACAGGTAAGTTAACCGGTGAAGTTTGTAAAGAAGTAATATACTATTCATAACATCAAAACTTATGCGACATTCCTGCTTGTCAAATTGAAAAAGTAACACTCTTTGTTCAATAGAAAATATTTTGAAACAATTCCCATCCCAAACCACGGGTGAGAATCATGAGACGAGATGGCCTTTATGTCTACTTCCAAATGCTAAAAGAGAAATATTATATATTATTTTCATACAATTTTTTATAAAATAAGAGAGAGTAATGAAAAATAGAAATTACTATATAGTTTTATTACATGAATAAAATAAAAATATACTAGTAATATGTTGTTTCAATATACTACTCTTTACTAGTATATTTCTTAATATTGATTTGTACTTTAATGAAAATCACCCAATTTTAAGTTTTACTTTTATTTAATGAAGTTATGCTTATGCTTTTGATTTTTTAAATATTAACTAGTAATTAATAATAAAAATATATATTAGAGAATCTGTTTGAGATCCCTAATCTTGAACCCAAATACACTGTTTTAAAATTGTTGGAGCCTTGGAGGATATCCCCCATCCGTGCATCTGATCTGGCACTGACCCTTAGGGTATGTCTTGCCCTGCGACATGCATGTTACTTCATGTTTCATAAAGAGAAAATTACCCCTTAAATTACAGTATAAGCCCTGAGAGGAGAGGGGTATTCTCGTCCACTTAAATCCAAACATAAAAATAAAACTTACTGTCTTTTTTAATTGCAGGCTCTCTGCCCAAAGCCTCTTGTCTGTGTGCTACTTCTCTTTCTCCATTACCATTGCTGCCACTCTACTAAGAGAGAGAGAGAGAGAGAGAGAGAAAAATGCAGCACATCACATAACCTAAAATCCTCAACAAAACCCCATTCCTTAATTAGTAAACTGCATTATCTCTCTCTACTTTAGAGTAGAGAGATTCCGATTCAAGTTCAAGTGAAGGTTTTTGAGTTTTGACCCAAAAATAAAGTACCTTTGGCTCTTGCCAGCCAAAGCCAGAGTTCGAGGGCATTAAAATAGGCAACTTCTGCAGAACCACCACCACCACCCCATTTTTTGAGCATAGCAAAAGACACAGACACGAACCAACCTTTACTCGTTTCCCTCACTCAACCAAACTGATCCCATCAGAACAAAAAGAGAAGATGGGTTGCTGCCACTCCAAAATAGAGAGGGAAGAAACGGTGTCGCGTTGCAAAGCCAGAAAGCGTTACATGAAGCAGTTCGTGCAAGCAAGACACGCTTTTTCCGCTGCACATGTTATGTACATTCGCTCGCTCCGCGCCACTGGCTCTGCACTCTTTCAGTTCGCAAATGCCGAAACCACCGTCCTCCATCACCACCACCTTCCGCCGCGCCCTCAGCCCATCCCCCCGCCACCGCCGCCACGAACACCCACTCCCATGCCGCCGCCACCTCCTCCTCCGATGAGTCCTAGTTCCTACACGTGGACTTCGGACACAACCTCCTCCCCCGCCCTTCCGCCGCCGCCGCCGCCGCCTCCTCCGGTGTCTTCCTCCACCTGGGACTTCTGGGACCCGTTCATGACGGCGGCGACGGCGGTGGCTTCACGGTCGGTGACGGAGGAGGAGTGGGAGGCGACGACCACCACAGGGTCAGAGGTGGTGGTGATGGCGGCGGCGAGTGTGACGGCGCCGCCGTCTGCGGTGAGCGGGTTTTCCAAGGAGACACCTAGTGAGCTTGCAATGGTGGTGTCGAGGAACAGTACCAAGGATCTTGTTGAAGTTATCAAGGAGCTTGATGACTATTTTCTCAAAGCTGCTGATGCTGGTTCTCATGTTTCTTTGCTCCTTGAAGTTCCAAAGTCTGGATTTTCTGATAACAGTAAAGCATGTAAGCCACCCTTCACTTGCATGTAACAATTTTTTGAGTGTTAGGTGTTAACCCCTTTTGTGGGGTGTGAATCTCTCTGAGATTTGCTTGTGGCAAATGGGAGTTAACCTTATGTTGAATTGACCCCCTTGTTTATTTTTTGTTTGATTTTGTATGTTGTTCAAGTTGGTAATTTTTCTTCAGGATTTTTTGGATTTTGAAGGGTTGTGTTTGTAATTGTTGTTTGTGGTAGGTAAAGTGCACAGCTATGGGTGGAGTTTGAGTCCGTCCTTGTGGGCTTGGGGTTCGAGTCCAAAGCTGAATGGGTTTGGCAAGCTGGCTGAGGGAACTCCTGTTTCTGTTGGTGGTACTTTTGGGGTTAATGGAGTTGGAAGTGTTGGGCACTGTTCCACTGTGGAGAGGTTACATGCATGGGAGAAGAAATTGTACCAAGAGGTCAAGGTGTGTTGCTTTTTTGCTGAGCTGAGCTTCCTTTGATAATAATAATAATAATAATAATAATAATAATAATAATAAAAGGAAAAGGAAAGGGAAATAAAGGTTGGAGAGGATTTCTCTTTTTTGGGCATAAAATTTGGTGTGGGTCTGGTGAAGAAGTCTTGTTCTTTACAAGTAATTGGTGCTATGGTTATGTGTTCATCTACTTAGATTGAGTTCAATTTTGCATTTCCTTGTCTCCCTTTTGGAGTCCCCTCTAAATCACTTGAAGAGGAAATCCGACTTTTTCTTTAGATTCATTAGATGATAATTGGATAATTCCCATTAATCGTTGTTTAACTTTTCTAATGTTTGCTTTGGTGGGTTAAAGAATGCTAAGACTACAAAGATGGAGCATGAGAAGAAGCTGGCACTCCTAAGGAAGGTGGAGATGAAGAGAGCAGACTATGTGAAGACAGAGAAGACAAAGAAAGAAGTGGAGAAATTAGAGTCACAAATGATGGTAGCTTCTCAGGCCATTGATAGTACATCTTCTGAAATCATCAAATTAAGGGAGGTAGAGCTCTACCCTCAACTAATTGAGCTTGTAAAAGGGTAAGTTCTCTCATTTTAGAGTCCACTTTATTTTTATAGCTTAACTTTGTGTCACAAATGGGATTGATGGTCATGAGCTAAAGGAAAAAGTTATCCAGCAATAGTAAAAAACACTTGTTTAGTAGCATATAAGCAACTGAATCTTAAAGCAAGGGATGCATTTTTTTTTTTGTTGGGACCCTTTTGGGGTCTTAGCTTGATGGTGGGAGTGGGAAAAGCTAAGAGGCATGGCATGCATAAGACGTGGGAGCTCGCTTTTGTTTCAAGGAACTGAGTTAAAGCTTTTTACTATATGTAATAGAATGGAAAGTCAACTACAAATTGGGTCAGAATATATACATGCGTAGCATCAGTGACAGTAGAAACTATTTTGCTTTTGACTGCTTTATAGTTTTCACTGATTTAATTTTGTGCTTCAAACTTGTTTTCGGCGAAGACAAACCTGACCACCCGCTTGACTGTGACAAGTACAATCCATACGGCCCAAAAATCTCATATTTGATCAAGTTTAGTTTCCTTAGGATCAGGGCTTTTCGCTTCTAAATCCCCTATTTCTTGGACTCGACATTAGTCACATTATTGTATCATATAATTTCCCATTGGACTTTCAATTGGATAAATGATGATATACATGTACCAATGGACGGGATGGTATGGTCCCCGCTTGATGATTCTTATCTGTGTTTTCTGTTCATAAATCATGATATCCTTTTTACTTTGGCAACGCGTACAAACAATACTTAGTTAAGGGACACTTTGAAAAACGTGATATACTCTCTGTTGGGAACAGGCAAAACTGTTGCCATAATTTGACCCTAGTCGAACGGTTTAAAACTCAAATTCTTCGATGACCATTTTATTTACTTTCATCACTGAATAGTTGTCCTGGCTCACATCATTGTTGCTTACTTGCTTCATAAATATTCATTGTCAGTGGCATAACTGACATTACAATACAAGAATGCAGACTATTTTTTTAGATAAATTTCTTCATAAATATTTTGGATAAACACTTATAAAAGAAGAAAATGAGAAAGTGAAAAAAATTGACTTTCTTCAGTAAGTTTAAATCAATTTATGTACTTAAATTTTTATAGAAACTCTCTCATCTAACTGATAAAAAAATGGTGACTCATAACTTGATTTTAACTTATAAAAAAAACTTAATTCATTTTCTTCTTGTGTTTATAGATAAGTTTATCATAATAATGTTTAGAAAGAAATAAATAATCCTTTCTCAGCATTGTGTGTTTGTTATGTTGCAGATTAATGTGCATGTGGAGAAGCATGTATGAGTGTCACCAAGTCCAAAAGCACATAGTTCAGCAGCTAGAGTACCTCAACACCATACCATCAAAAAACCCTACATCTGAGATTCACAGGCAATCAACTCTTCAGCTGGAGCTTGAAGTACAGCAGTGGCACCAATCCTTCTGCAACCTCTTCAAGGCCCACCGCGATTACATCCAATCCCTCACAGGTTGGCTAAGGCTCACCCTTTTCCAGTTCAGCAAAACCCCTCTAAACCGAACCCCCGAGGAGTCTAAGATATACACCCTTTGTGAAGAATGGCACCTCGCCGTCGACCGCATTCCGGACAAGGTAGCATCCGAAGGAATAAAAAGCTTGTTGACAGTTATTCATGCCATTGTACTGCAACAGGCAGAGGAGCAGAAACAGAAGAAGAAGTCAGATTCCGCATTCAAAGAGCTCGAGAAGAAGGTGGTTCAGCTGCGGTCCTTGGAGTGCAAGTATGGTCCATACTCCATGCCAGAATCATCTGGTAGCTTGAGAACCAGGGACCCGGTCACCGAGAAGCGCGCTAAGGTGGATGCCTTGAGAGCAAAGGCAGAGGAAGAGAAGAGCAAATACGACAAGTCAGTGAGTGTAACGAGGGCAATGACACTGAACAACTTGCAAATGGGTTGCCCTCATGTGTTTCAAGGGATTGTGGGGTTTTCAAGTGTGTGCATGGAGGTTTTTGAGTCTGTATACAACAAAGCCAAAGCTGCTGAACAGGAGCATGACGTGAAGAGAATATTACCGTAAGGGAGAGAATTCAAGTTGATATGTTATGTATAGATGAATATGATGATCATCACCCTTGCCCATATCCTTAGATTGCATTTACACCTACCAATATCATGAATCATGATATAATATACTTCTCCTAAACCCACTCTTATGTGGAGGCCAGTGGGAGAGTGCAATCTAATTCACCGTTTTTTTTGGGCAAGTTTTGGTGTAGAATCTTTATCCGTAAGCACTTATCATGGGTTTCACTTGAATTGGTTTCTTTATGTACTGTTAATATAATTAATTCTATATAGTGGAGAAAATTTGATGATTATAGTACTGAGAAGTTTGTTGCGAAGTTGTACGTTTTGCTAAGGAATAATAATATGGATCTTTCATTTAACGTGCGTGTCTTGTCAATGCGTTCAACCAATAAAATAAAACGAATCACTGATCCTGTCACGTTTCCTGCAAGAACTCTTTTGTTGCAATTATTTGTGCGGAATGGAATTTAATTTGGTACGAGGACTGCCGACCAAACCTACTCTATAATGGATTTAAAATCCTTCTTCTAATAACCGAAAATTTGAAATAAAAATGTAAATGTTAAATGGTCATAATGGATTTTTTCAATAATTATTTTTATGAAATGCTGAATGTGATATTCCGTTTGTTTGCTGGATAAAACAAATCAAATCCGATTCTACTACTGACCGCATGGCTTTGATGTCATGGATTTAAAAATGTTGAATTGGAGATATTTTAGAAAATTCTGGAACTTTAAAAAAAAATGTAAATTTTTTTAAAATGTTTTGGAGAAACTTTAGAGTAGTGGAGAATTCTATAGAAGTTTGTGACAGAATGTGAAAACCTCATGAATATTCAAGATGTGTGAAACCTTATGAAGAGTATAAATGATATGAAAAGGAGTAGAAAAGTGTAGAGACTCCTAGAATATGTGGAGCATTTTAGAGAATTAATCTCTACCATAGGATATAAGTAATCTCCATCATTCATTGTGGAGATGGAGTAGTATAAATAAGGGTAGAAACTTTCATTCCTAACCATTCAAGACAAGAGTGAATCCACTAGAGTCTCCTTGAGAGAGAATATAAATAGATTGAGAAGTCTCTATTCTCAAGAGTGAGTCATCCTAGATTGAGTAAATTTTGTAAATACATTCTTTTAACCCTACTATTATTTTGTATAGTGAAAGAATTTTCATATTAGAGAATTACAATCGTGTACTCCCATTACTACCTTTAATTACAAAGTGTCTATTTTATTTTAACTTGACGAAGCGTGGGAGTTGGAGTTTTCCCAACAAAAAATTTGGCTGGTCAAACTAACGGGTTAGAGTGTTAAAAAAAATCATTTATTTTTTTCAGAAGAAAAAAATCAATTAAAACTTAGTTAGATAAAACCTGTTTATATCAATTCTTCCAAAAAAAATACCTTTTTTTAAGCTTTTTGAGAAATTTTATTATAACATATTTGTTAAATAATGAATCTTATTATTTTAACTTTGTATTATGAAAATGAAAATTTTATCTTAGATAATCTTTTGTTAATTTAAAATTTTACATAATTTAATTTATATAACTATTATTTGATGTTATGTAATATATTAAATATACATTTAATTATTAGATTTGCTAACCTGTATTCATTTTTTGAAATGTGTATTTTAACAAATCACACCTCCAGTGCAGTTTCAAAATTCAAAGTTGTCGTTGGTGAAAAATACTTTTTTTTAAAAAAAATAAGTATACATTAAAAATTAAAAATTATTTAAAGATAATTATTTTAAAAGTTAAGTTATTTTGACCATATTGTGAATAAATTTTTTCTCTTAAAAAATGCTTTTTGAAAGTTACACTCACCTTAAAAAAACTTAGCAAAAGCACTTTATATATATATATATATATATATATATATATATATATAACTTACAAAAATCCTCCTAAAAAGCAAGTGTATGTTAAAAATTTCCTTTAGCAATTACCAATTTAACTTTTAACTTTGATTCAATTGCAATTCAACTAATTAATTATTGGCAGGTTCTTTACAAGTTCATTGATCCATATTTGAAAATATGGACTGGTGTCCTGTAATATATTTTTTTAACATTGACATTAATAATTCAGGAAGTATTGTGATATGAATGAGACTATTTAATCATAAATAACTTAACACAAACGGATCAAACTCTGACCAAAAAATTTTTTGCCTCTTTATTCATCCTGCATGTACAAGATTAATTGGATGCAACAGCACACTTGCGACGCAACCAAGTTAAACGTTTATCCCTTTTGAGCGACAAAAATATCTCCCTTGCATTAGGTTTGTCGAACAGCTCTAGAGCAGCAAAATACAGTTGTTGATCAACACCTTGCATCAAATCTAAGTCCCTAATACAGTCAGCCATGCTAAATCTAGCAATTTGTTGCTCTATGGCAGCTGCCCTCATCTTTGAAGCAGACGCCATCTCAAATATGGCATCTGCAATAGCATCATCAATTCCTTTACGCCCTCTTTTGCGGGTAGAAATTGCAGTAGGTGTAGTAGGTTGAACTGTTTGAAAGTCATTAGTAGCATCTTCCTCGTCCTGGGATTCTGATGAGGACTCCTCTTGGTGTGTGTTCAAGGGCTCTGGACAAAGAGTTGTATAAGTATGTTCACCCTCAGATGCAGCAAAATATTCATGCTTGCCGTTGGTTGCTGGCTCGGAGAATATTGTGCAAAGTTCCTTAAAGATTGAGCAGCCACCGGTTTTGACAGTCTCAGCATCAGGATGTTTCTGTAATTTAAAAAAAAAAAAGTTAATAAAGTATATTTATAGAGCACAGCTAACATCTCCTGTCAGTGATAAAGATATCCTACCGTACAAGCTATAATAGAAACTACAACAAAATGCCAGTAATATATAAACACATTCATTTCAACACCCTCATGAAATCAAAGTTGGTCTCATTATTTATTGTGTGTTTAGTTATACTTAATAAGAAAAATATTATTTTCTTTCTATCTCCTAAGAGCTTTAAAAAAATACTTTATCCAAAATAATCCAAACCGAACACATGCTTCATGGGTTCCGCATGGATTAATACTTTACCCAACAATAAAGAATGTGTTGCTAGAATTCTTCTAAAAAGTAACAGGGTTTCAATTTAAAGACAGATTATGCCACAACATTCTCAAATTGTTAACAACACTTATTCCACATTTTATCATTAAAATGAAAAGCAAATTTTTAGAGAATTTCAAATTAATCTCAGATGGGCTAATCCGGCTACTAAGCTTTATCTTCAGCTTGGTGAGAAAAAAAAAATTAAGAAACATTTTTCATATAAAGCATCCATGAATGTTGATCCTCGTTAATACTTAATAGCTTGTTTAGTTCAAATATTTGAAAGGGAAAGGAGGTAAATATAGGGGACAAAATCCACACCTCCCCGTTTTTGTCTTCCCTCCAATGTTAAGGAAATTAAGAGAAGAAAAATACTTTAAGTTTATGGGCTGTGCTATAATTTAATCATCCTTAACTTAATTGAACACTGGAGTTTACTGTCTTTATCTATCTACCATGACAGTATAATAGTAAAATATTTTATTTTTCCTCCCCTCCTCTATTAAACAAGTTGTCCCTCCATGAGGAATTATTGTATGGTCCGAGACCACCACGTGACATGCAGTCAAGTTTTTCAATTTATGAAATAGTTAATAAAACTCAGTTGAGTCATGGAGATCGTTGAGGACCATGGACACATGGTCCTAGACCATACAATAATTTATCATTCCTCTCCTCCCCTTCTTTAAACCAAACAGTCTACAAGGAAAGGTCATACTGACCATATGTCATATGATCAAAGTTTATTCTTTCAGCAGCACCATATTTTGATATTTAATTAATAACAACAAAATAAAAGATGAAGAAACATACCTTGATGTATTCAGCCCAAATTTCATCATTAGCTGTTATAGATCCTGTGGCTTCATCCCAACTAAAGTCACTTTGATCAAGAATGGACTTTACAATAATATACTGCCTCCTCAAGACCGAATATCGGTTTTTGAGTTGTTCCTTGTCCCACTTCAGACCTGTTTTTTTGTAAAATTCGTCGCAAATATATTTCCATGCTTTCTTATTAAATAAATTGTTATGTTTATTCCCTTTATGTACTTGGTCAACCATCAGTGCTGCAAGTATCTTGGTGAGTGATGTCGTCCACTTAGCCCTTGACTGATCCTGCTGCTGAGTTTCTAGTCTTCTTGATCTTGCAAGTTGGCCTGCCATCTATAGTTTAATGTACATAAGTATTTGATAAAGAGGGACATAAACACACACAATACCCGTGCAGACACAATAGTATGGTAATAACAAGAGTGCGTAGGTGTTTGGAACTGCATTCACATTTCACACAGCAAGAAATGACATCTAACTCAATGCAACATATTGTCCATGTGTAAGGACAAGGAATGCGTGCCCATTCTGAAGCAAATAGAAATAGCTTCTGCTTATGCTTACTGTTAGGACAAGGGATGTGTGTCCATTCTTAAGCAAATAAAAGTAGCTTCTATGTATGCCCGTTAAAATTTACGACACATGATCAATCCATCACCAAACACGCGCTGTAGATTCAGCCTCAATGTGGGTCTTAGTCACTTTGACACAATTCCAAACACATTGTGAATTCTATTTTATTTTTATTTTTTTTGCCATAGGATTCGAGTTGAATATGGCTAACAATAAGTAAAGGTGCACACTGCATAGAGTGGTGAATCAAAAAGTGCATTCAACACAAAACCAACACATTGACGATAAATGAGAGAATGGTTTGCACTGGTGAAATGGGCAGCATAGTAGACAAAAAATCTTGGTACGAGGAAGACACAAAAAGTCAAAGAAAACCCACAAAGAAGTATGATTCACAGTGCCAGCAAGCATACCAAACAGCGAAAAAGGGTAAAGACGTAAACTTTGTATCATTCAGAATCAGGGGAAGCGGATATATTTCAGTATGGGCATTTGATGTTGGTGATTTCGATTATTGATTCTCTAATTGCATTTTTATAAACCTTTTTGAAAACCCTAAAGCAGAGGGGAGAAGGAAAAATTACCTACGAGAAAACCCGATCTCTCCGGTTAAGATTGTTCCTTCGTTGAGATTACGACGGGAAGAAGAACAGATAATCCTTGAAAACAACCCTCGTCTGCTGCCAAGATAATTCTAAACAAGGTTAGGCAAAGTAAACGCTTTGTTGATTAGTTTTAGTTTAAATATTTTAATTTATTCACTGGGAAAATTTTAAGAAAATTATAATTATAATTTAGTGAAATATTCATTTCAAATAATACAAGAGTAATACACTGATAAAATATATTATTCATTAATAAATAAAATATTTTTATAAAAAAACGTAAATGCATGTTTATAAATCTTCAATGGATATTTTTTATTTATATTATTGATTTATGTTTATAACATTTATTTATAATTGATTTAGGTATTATTCATTTTCATTTAATTATTTTATTATGTGTTAATAAAATATTTTGTTTCCTTAAATATAAATTAGTACTATTACGTTAAATATTTTAAACAAGTATTTATTTTATTATTAATATAAATATTTTTTATTATAATTATGTTTAAAAAAACATTTCAATTATTTTTTAATTTAATTTATCAGCTAAAAAATTCATTTGATTATTTGATAAATAAATTTTTTTAATAACTTCTAACATATTTTGAAACATTACTTAAAATAATTCTTTTTAAAGATTAGCTTCTAGATTTTAAATTTTTATATTTTCTTACACTTTTATTTTGATATATTTATTTATCTTGTTATATTTTTTAAATCAATCTTAATTTTATTATTTGTCTGTTATTTTATATTTTGAAATTATTTTAATAATTAATTTTATTTAATACTTTTAATTTAATAAAATAAATTTTCAATTAGATATAATTTGTCAAAAAAATTGTACAAGCTTCTTTTTTATTTCATAGTAATATATATAATTCGCAATTTAGTCAATGTTTATATTATTATTTTTTTTAAGAAATTTTATATTTTGTGTGTGTGAATCACAATTTTGCATTATCTTATCTTTTCATCTTCTATTTACGCAAATTTTTTCTTCTTCGATAATATCATTTGAGTGTCCTAAGAAATAATGGATTGAGGAGGCAGCATATCAGGTGGATCACCTCATTCTTGTTTATGTACATAATTTTGATTTTTGATGTCTAAATAATATAATCTAGTATTTTAACTTCTATTAATTATCTGTCCATTGATCTTAATTTTACTTCACTCTTTGTCCCTTCAAATTGATTCTTCACTTTTTCTATTATTATTCATTTGACTTATAACTCAAACATAATGTATGTTTATAACGTGAGTATAATAAGATTACGATACATACAAAATGTCTTAAAGGTGGCAAAAAGAAAACCTAAAGTTTATATACAAGTATATTTTAAATTATAAATTTAATAAAATGACTAAAGCGTATAACACAACATAAGAATGTTAAAATTTATAACAAATTTTTAATGCTTGTGTATAAAAGTTTATAATTAATTTTATTAAAAGATAAATTTATGTTTTAGTTAAAAGTCTTATTACAAAATATTTTTAAAATATATTTTCATTAATGATATATTAAACCTGACTTATTTTTAACTTTTCTCCCCTTAAAAAATTAACGTAGAGTCAAACACTCTTTGTATAAAAGTTCTTACAAAAACAAATAAATTAATAAAGTGGCTTTTTAAAAATACTTTGCATGTCTTTATACTTTTATCAAATTTTTAATTAAAATTTTATTTTATTTTAATTGGGTCCCAAAATTTCTTCCTCTCACGTTGTTGTTATTATCATATTAGTTAAAAAGTTTTATTTTAATTTATAGTATTTTTAAAAAACAATGTATTTATTTATTTATATAAAAAACTGATATCTACGAAACATGCACTAGAAAGTAGAAACAGTTTCCTCACCTACCCCGGAGTGGTGTTTGTGTTCAAGGAAGACAGGCGCAGGCACAGGCACATCATGTTATTGTTATTGTTGGCTTCTTCACTCAGCAACCACCAAACCACACCGTCGCACCCATTCCATCGCTGATTCCCCCAATGGCTTCCACTGCCACCAATTTCTCTCTTTCTCTCTGCGCCAACCAACAAACTCCAATCCCCAAACCCTCTTTCTTCTCCAATAACAACCATTTGCACTTCAACTCTAATAATAATTGGGCCTGGGCCTCTGTTTCCACCTCTCGCAAGTCAAGGATATGCGCCACCTCCTCTCAAGTTATGGATCCCTCCGCAGCAAAATCCGAACCCGCTCTTCCCACCATCGTCGAAGTCGATTTGGGTAGCCGGAGCTATCCTATTTACATCGGATCCGGGTTACTAAACCAACCCGACTATCTCCAGAGGTGCTTATAATATTAATAGTTCCTTCATCAATTCAATTTACTGTAATTATTTCCAATATGTCTGTATGTGGATTTATACTTACTCAATTCATAGTGCAATGAATGTAGTTTTTTTTTTTTTTTTATTGGCAAATGTTAATTGTTAGTTCTTGTTAGCGGGGGATTCGAACCCGTGCCTCCTCCTTCCTTCCCTTCTCCCTCTACCGCCAGATCAATCTTATATCTCCGATGCAATGTGTACAGTATCACTCTATTGTATCTTAGGCTGATAGACTCTATTTGGATAAACTTCTTGATGAGTACTTACAAGAGAAGAAAATAAGAAGATAGAATGAATTGAAGTCTCCTCTAAGCTAAAATCAACATATGTGCCTCAACTTTTGGAGACTTTAAATGAAAGAGCTTCTATAAAATTTAATAGTATGTGGGAGAAGTTCAATTCAATTAAAGTTTCTAACAAGGCATGGATTTTATTTCTTGTTTAATATTTATTCTGAAGTGCTCTGTTCTCACTATTGGAATAGGCATGTGCATGGAAAGAGAGTCCTAGTTGTAACTAACGAAACCGTTGCGCCACTTTATCTAGACAAGGTTGTTGATGCTTTGACAAGGGGAAACCCGAATGTTTCTGTGGAGAGTGTAATTTTACCTGATGGTGAGCAGTACAAGGACATGGTAGGTCTCATGTGTTTTGAATTGGCTGTGGTGTTTGTTGGCACTCTTGAGAATTGCATAAGAAAGTCTTTGTGTGTTCAACTGATAGGATACTCTTATGAAAGTCTTTGACAAGGCCATCGAGTCGCGGCTCGACCGGCGGTGTACGTTTGTTGCTCTTGGTGGTGGTGTGATTGGCGACATGTGTGGCTTTGCTGCCTCTGCCTTCCTACGTGGTGTTAATTTTATTCAGATTCCTACAACTGTGATGGCACAGGTCTTTTGCTGCTCTTTTTAGAAAATTATTTTCATGATATGTTTTTATTAGACCTTTTGTGGCTCTGGCTAATGTTAATGGTTCTAGTCTCTGGCTCTCTGCTATCTATGTTATCCCATTCCCTGTTCATTAGGTTGTGTATTATGTTCCCAGGTCGATTCTTCAGTTGGTGGAAAAACTGGGATAAATCACCGCCTTGGGAAGAACATGATCGGTACCTTTTACCAACCTCAGTGTGTGCTTATAGACACAGACACATTAAATACGCTACCGGATAGGGAACTGGCATCAGGGCTAGCAGAGGTTATAAAGTATGGGCTCATTAGGGATGCAGAGTTTTTTGAGTGGCAAGAGAAAAATATGCACTTATTATTGGCAAGGTAAATTTTTTTATTAATTAATGTGCTGCAATAATCTAATTTTCTGGGAATGTTATGTTAAAATATGTATTTTTGGCTGGAAAAAATATCCTAAGCTTGAGCTTTATGACTTTTCATTATTTATTAGCTATGTTGCACTGCTACAGATTGAAATATCTGGTATGATACAATACAATACTTTTCTTCAGAAATTTAAGATACAGGAATGGCTAATATATTAAATAAGATATCTTTACTTATATAAGTAAAAATAAAATACAATAAAATCACCTACATGTGATTATCCTATCCCTATTCAAGATACATGTGTTCCCCCTCTCTCAAGTCCCTATGTAATAATTGAGTTTGCAAATACTGTGAAGTTGATGGATATCCAAAACAACATTGCACTAAAAATACAAGTACTGATATATTATATGAATATCTGGAATGGATACTGATATGATAGTATTTTCCGATTACCTGTGCATGATAGATAATTAGTGCCACATACTGTCTAGTTGCATTGATCTATTCTTTTTTATCAAAATGTTGTGCACCTGCTTTCATAATTCCCGTCTACTCTTTCAGTTTTTACAAGTTAATGTCCTCCACTGCAGAGATCCTAGTGTAATGGCATATGCTATAAAGCGATCTTGTGAAAACAAGGCTGAGGTTGTGTCCTTAGATGAGAAGGAAAGTGGACTGAGGGCAACATTGAACTTGGGTCATACATTTGGTCATGTGAGTGATTGTCTATGACTAATTATTATGAGGTTGTAAAACTGTGAAATCTGCATTCTGAAAATTTTCCATAGGTTTTTTTACACTCCTGATAATATTTATAACATTAGGTTATGAATTATTATCTGTTGATAACCAAATATAAAACTGCCAACATAATGAAAAAAAAAGTTCGAGTAAGATGGAGACAGATTGTTTGAGAAAAATTTAGCTGCTAAGATGGTGTAGAAGTTTATTTTAGCGTGTCCCAAACCAAATAGTTTCAGTTGTTTCAAACGGGAATTGAAGTTTTTAAAGAGGATAGAACATGAAGAATATTAAGAAAAATATGCATTATAAGTTTTTTTTATCACTGTTAGTTTGTAATGAAAGGCAACGTCAGACATTTGATTAATTAATTATTCATGCCCCTTTAATGCTATATTGGTTTGAGTTTATTTGTAATGACTTAATGAAACTTTCAGTCTCATAATCTCTCAGATTGTTTACATATTGTAGATTTTAAAATATAATGGTTAAAAATTTAATAATCTTCATTTATTTGTTGTGATGCTGTGACATCAAACTATTCCCAAAATAAATTGTTTCTGGATTCTCCTTTTCCGTAAATTTTCCTCTCTTATTATTACTCTTTCCCGTGGCACTTATTTTAGGCAATAGAAACTGGGGTAGGCTATGGGCAGTGGCTTCATGGAGAGGCTGTTGCAGCTGGCACGGTATTTTTTTTTAAAACAAAATATCGTGAATTGTACTTACATTTGTGTTTAATACTAAAGTCTATAGGTCTATTTTCATGAATCTGTATGCCAATGTACACAGGTAATGGCTGTTGACATGTCATATCGCCTAGGTTGGATTGATGATTCTCTTGTGAAACGAGTTGGAGACATTTTAAAACAGGCTAAGTTACCCACAGCCCCTCCTGAGACCGTGACTGTGGACATGTTTAAATCTGTCATGGCAGTAAGTACTGATTCTCAATACCCTTTTAATGTTCAATTTGTTTTTATTAGGGCTTATTCATTTATTTTGGTATATCAGGTGGATAAGAAGGTAGCAGATGGGTTGCTAAGGCTTATCCTTCTAAAGGGTCCTCTAGGCAATTGTGTTTTCACAGGGGATTATGACAGAAAGGCTCTAGACAATACGCTTCGTGCATTCTGTAAATCCTGATCTTTGTGCTCCATGTTTCTATTGCAGCTTTATCCAATTCCTTTTAGTGAGTTTTTGTATGTTGTTATATAACCTCACTTGTATTTTTCTTATGTACTTTGGATGGCAACCATGGTTCCCATTATATACGCAAGAGTATATTATTTGAAATTGAGGCATGATCAATAATTATTATTTGAGCGTATCATGTTCTTCTCATCTTTTTTGTTGCTCACAACAATACTGAAATCTATCGCTCTGTCTGTCTCTGTTTTGGGGGAAGGGGTTATGATTAAAATCAACAACCTAAACCTGATAGATGTTCAAAATAAATCTACAAACAGTGCATGCATTTCCTGGTCCTTCATAAGCTCTACCATACAAACACGGTGTAAATAATCTCCTACATTTAATTTGTCCTGCTTTTTCTTCTGAAGTGAAACTAAAGGCCTCCCTCTAAATCCTTACTAAAATTCTCCCCATTGTAAAGATCTCTGGCAAAGTTTCAGAGCTGCATGCAAGGCTCTTAGGTGACCCCATTTTGGTTCCTTTGGCAGACCTAAATCCACAAACAAAAGCACATAAACATGAGGTTAAGGTGGACATCTATAAAGCTGAGTTTAGCAGTGTCTCCTAAAAATTTGTGAGGGTCCAAGTCCAATGTGCCCAACCGTATTCTTCAAGAGGAGCTTCCATCATGATACTGAGTTGTTGCAAAAGAAGCTTATAAAATTTTGTTCTACCATAATGCTGTCAAAACAGATAATCAAAATGATAGTTATTAGATTTTGCTTAAAATTTTGCTCCAAAGCTTGGACAGCCGTGGTTAAAGCTGTTTACCATATAATAGTTAGTAAAAGTGTCATTCTTAGAGAAGAAACGTGCAACACAGAATGCAATGTCTTCAGCTGGTCTCCAAATGATACGAAACCTATAATGAAAAAGTAAATTCAAATAACATGAAGCAAGTATCTAACACCATTTTGGTGTAATGGACAGAGTAATACACTTACTGAGCTTTTTAATTGAAAACTGCAAGTTGAAAAAATGAAAGAAAAAAAAAACAAAAAGCAAAACAAAAGTTATTTGAAAACTGTTAGCTTTTAAATCACAATATCCAAAATTTTGTCTATCGCCAAAAACTATTTTTTTCTTAAGATAATAAATTGATTATAATCAAAATTAACAACCACATTAGCATAGTAACATCAATAATCTTTTTTTATTTCTATCAATAGTCCTGAAAAGTAATCCAAATCTACTTCTCACCCTGGCAACTAAAACACCGTAAGGAAAAACTCAATCACGTCAAGTCAGTTTTCAATATGAGGTTGATATCAATGAGACTTATAAATTATTTTCTTCATAACTCATGCATGTGGAAGGTACGAGAATAAGAGATTTTCCTTTCACTCAAAACTTGGAAGTTACAATTTGATACCATGTCACAAATTTCAAATTGACTGACAATAAGTCACAACTTCTCAATGACAAGTGTTGGATAGTGGTGTGCAAGATCTAATATCTTGTTTGCCAATGATTCACAACTATAAGATCCTGTACCACATACTCAAAAAGAAGATCTTCAGGATTCTCAATTTCATTGTCATTACTAGAAAAACCTTTTTGCTTGGTGTTTGTGCTTATCATGTATAGACAAAGTCCTCATTTGAATGAGAGTTTTCTCCCACCCTTATTGAATCGCCGGGGTACCTCACTTAACCTTGTTTAACGGCCAACTACTATGCTATTTCACATATGGAAATGGATCATATGAGATGCAATTTAACTTTGTATCTGTCTCTCTTTTTACTGGCTTTAATCAAGATAGAAATAAACACATATATAACTATCATCTTATTAAAAATATAATGTAACAAAACTATGTTAGAAAACTGTGTAATTAGATAAAGTAGTTCATGCATTGAAATTAAGGTTAAATTGTTCAAATATTAATCATTCTTAAGATAAATAATGTTTTATCAGACTTCTTTATTTTCTGACTTATTTATTTCTTGACTAAATTTTGAATTAATTAGAGTTTCTTTCCTCAGATGAATTGGAGGATTATGAGAAAAAAAAGTTTATTAAACTAAATAGGATAACTTCTTACTCTCTCAAAATTGAACGGATTTCCTCAGTAAAGTGCAGATTTCTCTAGGTCAATTTATACCGATCGGATAGCTTTTTTCTCTTCTCTTCTTTGTACCAAATACATATACATGATATTAGAGATTAATGAAAATTATTGATAAAAAATTTAAAATACAAAAATAATATAAATAGGCCACAGAGGTCTTAAATAGTTAAATATACTATCTAACTTCTATACTTTTAACCTCATCGTAAAAGTACTTACTTAATCATTAGATCGTTAGAGTGATTACAAGTATACCACCAAAATTTGACTCGTGCCAACAAGAGGAGTTTCCATTCGTCTATTCCTCTCTTTCTGGATTGGTGTTAAACATTTGGTGCCATTTGAAGAAATGATCGAGAAAATACTATCATTATAAGAAGAAAATACTAAAATAATAATTAATTAGTGAAATACTAAAATAGTATTGAAATTTAAATGAAATTGAAAAAATAACTAATGATATTATCTCTATTTATCATATGCAATTAATTGTTAATTATAAATTTAAATATATTTTTAATCCTCTAAATTTGAGTAATTTTTTTTGTTTTTCAAAAAAAAAATATTATTCTTAAAATTTTGAAAAGTTTATTTTTTGTTCATCTTAATTTGTATAAGACTTTATTATTTTTAAAATAATTAAAAGACACATTATTTTATATTATCATACAACATAAATTATTCAATTTTTAAAATCTATTTTAAAAAATTTATATAAATTATTATATAGCCATAAGTAATCAACTTTTATAATAATTACCTTTTACATATTTTATTTTATTTTTATATAAAAAGACAATTTTCAATACTTTTAAAATAATAATCCAGATATACTAAAAGGTATTTAAAAAAAATGCTTGTCTTAGCCAGTAATGAGAGAGAGAGAGATAAAGAAGCATCAGGATGAAAAACAAACCATTAACTTAACGGATAATCATGCTAAGGAAGAACATCGCTGTATTCCATATTCTCAACTAAATGAATTTGCGCCACTATTAATTGTCTTCTAATCTAAAGGTATACGTCACCTTCAAAATTGTGAAAATAAAAAGGGAAAATACCTACAACTAGTAAAAATTAGAGGATGCCTCCTTTCACAAAGAGCAAAGCACAAATGAATGAATCCCCTTCCTCTACATTCCTCTATTTTTTACCTCACTCCTTGACTAACTAACTAATATCCTAACTGTCTTAACTAACTTCCCCTTCCACCTCTCCTAACTCCTAGTAGTGTTGTGTCTGTATGGTACTTTGAGATTCATCAGCAGCCAACAGCTTTGTCCCCAACTCTTTCCTTGGTTTAGGCGAAAGTCCTTTGGCTAACATCTCCTCATCATACTTCCTAGCCATATCTATGAGGGCCTTGTCCACAAGAGCATCTATCAAGGCATTGTAAGCCGCAGCATCGGGACTACACCCAAGTTGCTTCATCTTATTCCACACCATAAAAACCGGGCGAAGAAACCCCCACCTCCCAAACTTGTTGAGGAGCATGACATAGGTGTCCATGGTGGGCCTAACCCCACTCTCCACCATCTCATCAAACATAGCAAGTATCTGTTTAGGCTTCTCCATGGAGGCAAAAAAACAATGGTAAGAAACGGCAGTGGGGTGGCAGCCATCGCGGGGCATGATGGTTCGGAGTAACGCAAGTGCCTCCTTGTGTCTATAGCAATCACACAGAAGCCTAATCAATGTGTTGTAAGTGACAACAGTGGGGTTGATACCCAACTCCTTCATTTCACGGAAAACCCTAATTGAAAAATCAACTCCATGTGATAGACCAATGGCTCGAATGACAATGTTATAAACCACAACATCTAATTTGAAACCTTTTTTTTTAATCTCCTTGAACAATTTTACAGCCTTCCAAGGTTTCCCACCTTTGCAGAGAATATCCATGTAAATTGAATAAGAGTGCAAGTCCTTGTGAACCCCTTTTTTGTCCATTTCCTCCCAGAACTCGTTGCACTTGCTCCACCACCCCAATTTGAACCAGCCGCGGAGAACCATGTTGTGGATCTTGGTGTTGCCGATTGGGTCGACGCTGAGGGTCACGCGGTTGTCGTTTCCGAAGAGCAAGTCCTGAGCCTCGATGACGTGTTTGTACTCGCAGAGGGCGTCGAGGAGGTTGGAGAAGGAGGTGTGATCCTTGAGGTTGAATTCACCGAGGCGATTGAAGGTGTCGATGGCGTCGTTGACGGAGTGGGCGGAGACGTAGCGCTTGAACATGAGACGGAAGGTGGCGTGGTTGGGGGGAGAGGAGGGGTGGGCGTTCATGCGGCGAATGAGGTCCCAGCAGAGCTTGAACTCGAAGAACTTACCGAGGATGTCGAGCATGAGGTTGAAGGTGTCAGTGGAGTGATGGAACTGGGAGTGGGAGTCTTCTACCCAGTTGAAGAACTCGAGGGCGCGCTTCCAGTCGTTGTTGAAGGAGAGGAGCGTTTGCCGAACGGTGGCGTCATCGGGAGGAGGTGTGATTGTGGCTGTGGCTGTGGCTGTGGCTGTGGATAGATGCCATTGAAAGGGTCGAAGGAGACTTGAACGTGAAATGGAAATCAACCCACGACGCATCACAACCTGAAATCACAATTAGCCAATTAGGCAGGGTTTAAATAAAGTTCAAAAAAGAAAATAATTCATGCAACTGAAATTTAGAGATAAGGGTATATTATGTTGGTGAAGCGGATGTATCATTCAGAATCAGGGGAAGCGGATGTATTTCAGTATGGGCATTTGATGTTGGTGATTTCGATTATTGATTCTCTAATTGCATTTTTATAAACCTTTTTGAAAACCCTAAAGCAGAGGGGAGAAGGAAAAATTACCTACGAGAA
Source organism: Glycine max (assembly GCF_000004515.6). Classification (NCBI taxonomy): domain Eukaryota; kingdom Viridiplantae; phylum Streptophyta; class Magnoliopsida; order Fabales; family Fabaceae; genus Glycine; species Glycine max. The sequence continues at coordinate 5,925,242 of NC_038247.2, forward strand.
AACCCGATCTCTCCGGTTAAGATTGTTCCTTCGTTGAGATTACGACAGGGGAAGAAGAACAGATAATCCTTGAAAACAACCCTCGTCTGCTGCCAAGATAATCCAAGAAGCAGTTGCAGCAGCCATTTTTCTTTCTTATTGCACTTATCTTATCTGCTTTTTTCCTTCTTTTAATTCGTCTCAATTCAAGGCTGTTTCCAATTTTAGGCATAGGGGTGCCTCAACAACCCTGTTAAAAATATTATTATTTATTACAGAATTTGATTTCAGGTATGCTGTTTTTTTTATAAAAATAATTATACTTTTAATTAATCATAAATCACTATTAAAAATTAATAAATTTACTATACATAACTTTGTATAGTTAAATAATAATATAAAAACTCTTTATATTATCAACACAAACTATTTTTTAAAAATTATAAAATTGTGAATAGAAGTTTATTCAATAAGAGTGAAACCCGTCTAATTCAGAAATTTTCAATAAATTTTAGTTATTTAAAATAATATACTTTTTCTTAACAAAAGAATATACTTCAAAAAAGTATGATTCAGATTTGAGTATTTGACATCACAATTATCTTTGGCACTAAAGTTGGTGTTGCTGTTGTTTGTTGTATAGCTGGCCAGAAGACCCTTGTTTTTTAGGGAGATCAATCCACAACCAAGGAAACATACTTTGTGGCAGGCAACATCAGACTTTACTGGTGGACAAGCCAGCATAAACAGGTAGGTACTATTGTATTAGTGCTCTGGTCTTGTTTTTGGTGGTTTTTTTCAATGACTCTCTTGTGATGCAACTCTGTATGTTGTTATAGGCGACATTTTCTGCAGTGTCCGCAAGGATTGCTAGGCAAGCATTTTGAGAAGCTCATTCAGTGTGATCCACGTCTCAACTATCTAAGCCAGCATCCGGATTTGGTGCTGGATTCTCCATATTTTGAACCTGGAACAACTTCAGTTCACGACCACATTGAATCTAGTGATGGTTTTGATAGAAAGAGCGAAGAGCGATCTGGTATTTTTGGATTGCAGGATGTGGAATCAGGATCTGCAGTTCAATCATCTTCCTCAAAAAGTGAACATAACCTTGGTAAAGCTGTTGAAAATGTTAACCAAGAAATTACCTCACCTAGCTCAGGTAATTGCTGCTCATTTTTTATTATCATCTGAAAATTTGAATTCAGTATGATGGTAAATGAACCTGTCTGTTTATCCTATCCATCCAACTTACAGCATTTATCTTGATATTCGTCTATCAACAGGGTAAAAGTAAAACTCAACTTTTTTCTGGCTACGTTTATCTCAAATGTTACTTACAAACAAGAAAGCCGTATACTTAAATGCTGAGTCATTGGTGAAGTTGCATGGTATGTGATCCGATATTCTTGCGTATATAATGTCAAAGGATTATGGCAAAATGTCTTTGACGTTTTAACTCAACCCACAATCCGGATTGGGGAGGGAAATTTAATTCCCTCTCACGTGTTCCTTTGGCAGTGAATTAATATTAAATAAGAAGTTTTAAATTGATTCTCGATATTCTCTTTTAAAAATTGTTACCACTGCACTATTATATAACAACGAAATCATTTCGTTGTAGCAATTATTTTGTAGTGTATTCTTTTAATATGTTATAACACCCGTTTCTTTTTTATATTATGCATTTCTTACGTCTAAGTAATGTTTCAACTACCGCCTTAGTAATATAATGATATAAAGAATAAAGAATATGATACATGTGTGTAAAATGTGGATATTATTATAATCATTCTACATGCCTTGTGTCATCATCATCCATATATTGTACTAATGCCGTGTTCATCGTGTGCAGTGATGAACATCCATGCAATGGAAGATTTCAGGAGTAGAGGAGCTGAAACATTGAAGTTTCTCAGTAATTTGGATCAGATCAAATTGCCTGGACTTCACCCATCAATGTCAATGGACGATTTGGTAAGCCACATTGGACATTGCATTTCAGAACAGATGGGATCCGACAATCCGAGTTTGGCTGGTGACAGCCTGTATAGCAGATCTATTCTGGAAGAATTTTCTCAGTACTTGTTCAATGACTCTCAACATGCAACTACCTCTGATGAACAGCGTGTGATGTCAAGGGTGAACTCACTTTACTGCCTTCTGCAGAAGGATCCTTCTTCAGCAGAAGACATAAACACAATGGCCAAAAATGGCAATAGTCTGAGAGATGCAAATGCTTTGTCAAGGGTGAACTCACTATACTCCCTTCTGCAGCATGCAGAAGACACAATGACCAGAAATGGCAATGGTCTGAGAGATGCAGATGTGATGTCAAGGGTGAACTCGCTATACTGTCTTCTGCAGAAGGATCCTTCTACAGCAGAAGACACAAACACAATGACCAGAAATGACAATGGTCTTGATGCGGATGAGGGTGGAAAAGTTGGTGTCAGTAACTCTAACACCACTGAATTGTCACCATGCAAAATTAAAGTGCCTGATTTGGAAGTTCAACCGGATGATGCTTCTGGCTGCAAGCAGGGGGTTAGTGGTATGTCCAGAAAGGAATCAGCTGGCGATTTGCTTCTTAATCTTCCAAGGATCGCATCTCTGCCTCAGTTTTTGTTTAACATGTCCGAGGATTCTGTTAATAAAGTTTAGATAGTAACCATCTTTCGATTAAAACTTGCAAGAAACACAAAAGCTACTATATTATATAGTCTTCAACAGTGAATATTGTATATCTGCCTCAGTTTTTGTTTAACATGTCCGAGGATTCTGTTAATAAAGTTTAGATAGTAACCATCTTTCGATTAAAACTTGCAAGAAACACAAAAGCTACTATATTATATAGTCTTCAACAGTGAATATTGTATATCTGCAGTTTCACTTGCGTTGGATTGATGATTCTCTTGTGAAACGAGTTGGAGACATTTTAAAACAGGCTAAGTTACCCACAGCCCCTCCTGAGACCGTGACTGTGGACATGTTTAAATCTGTCATGGCAGTAAGTACTGATTCTCAATACCCTTTTAATGTTCAATTTGTTTTTATTAGGGCTTATAAATTTATTTCGGTATATCAGGTGGATAAGAAGGTAGCAGATGGGTTGCTAAGGCTTATCCTTCTAAAGGGTCCTCTAGGCAATTGTGTTTTCACAGGGGATTATGACAGAAAGGCTCTAGACAATACGCTTCGTGCATTCTGTAAATCCTGATCTTTGTGCTCCATGTTTCTATTGCAGCTTTATCCAATTCCTTTTAGTGAGTTTTTGTATGTTGTTATATAACCTCACTTGTATTTTTCTTATGTACTTTGGATGGCAACCATGGTTCCCATTATATACGCAAGAGTATATTATTAGAAATTGAGGCATGATCAATAATTATTATTTGAGCGTATCATGTTCTTCTCATCTTTTTTGTTGCTCACAACAATACTGAAATCTATCGCTCTGTCTGTTTCTGTTTTGGGGGAAGGGGTTATGATTAAAATCAACAACCTAAACCTGATAGATGTTCAAAATAAATCTACAAACAGTGCATGCATTTCCTGGTCCTTCATAAGCTCTACCATACAAACACGGTGTAAATAATCTCCTACATTTAATTTGTCCTGCTTATTCTTCTGAAGTGAAACTAAAGGCCTCCCTCTAAATCCTTACTAAAATTCTCCCCATTGTAAAGATCTCTGGCAAAGTTTCAGAGCTGCATGCAAGGCTCTTAGGTGACCCCATTTTGGTTCCTTTGGCAGACCTAAATTCACAAACAAAAGCACATAAACATGAGGTTAAGGTGGACATCTATAAAGCTGAGTTTAGCAGTGTCTCCTAAAAATTTGTGAGGGTCCAAGTCCAATGTGCCCAACCGTATTCATCAAGAGGAGCTTCCATCATGATACTGAGTTGTTGCAAAAGAAGCTTATAAAATTTTGTTCTACCATAATGCTTTCAAAACAGATAATCAAAATGATAGTTATTAGATTTTGCTTAAAATTTTGCTCCAAAGCTTGGACAGCCGTGGTTAAAGCTGTTTACCATATAATAGTTAGTAAAAGTGTCATTCTTAGAGAAGAAACGTGCAACACAGAATGCAATGTCTTCAGCTGGTCTCCAAATGATCCGAAACCTATAATGAAAAAGTAAATTCAAATAATAATATGAAGCAAGTATCTAACACCATTTTGGTGTAATGGACAGAGTAATACACTTACTGAGCTTTTTAATTGAAAACTGCAAGTTGAAAAAATGAAAGAAAAAAAAAACAAAAAGCAAAACAAAAGTTATTTGAAAACTGTTAGCTTTTAAATCACAATATCCAAAATTTTGTCTATCGCCAAAAACTATTTTTTCTTAAGATAATAAATTGATTATAATCAAAATTAACAACCACATTAGCATAGTAACATCAATAATCTTTTTTTTACGTCTATCAATAGTCCTGAAAAGTAATCCAAATCTACTTCTCAACCTGGCAACTAAAAACACCGTAAGGAAAAACTCAATCACGTCACGTCAGTTTTCAATACGAGGTTGATATCAATGAGACTTATAAATTATTTTCTTTCATAACTCATGCATGTGGAAGGTACGAGAATAAGAGATTTTCCTTTCACTCAAAACTTGGAAGTTACAATTTGATACCATGTCACAAATTTCCAATTGACTGACAATAAGTCACAACTTCTCAATGACAAGTGTTGGATAGTGGTGTGCAAGATCTAATATCTTGTTTGCCAATGATTCACAACTATAAGATCCTGTACCACATACTCAAAAAGAAGATCTTCAGGATTCTCAATTTCATTGTCATTACTAGAAAAAACCTTTTTGCTTGGTGTTTGTGCTTATCATGTATAGGCAAAGTCCTCATTTGAATGAGAGAGTTTTCTCCCACCCTTATTGAATCGCCGTGGTACCTCACTTAACCTTGTTTAACGGCCAACTACAATTTTCAATACTTTTAAAATATTAATCCAGATATACTAAAAGGTATTTAAAAAAAATGCTTGTCTTAGCCAGTAAAATTAGTAAAAGAAGAAAGTGGAAACACGAAGGGAGCCAAATTAGGGAGATTTTCTCAGCTTTGGCAGTCGTAGTGATCTCTAGGATAAAAACCAGAATCCAAAGTTCTATGGCGAGTTGGTCTCGAGATCACACTGTAGCAGCACCAGCATGAACGTTAGATTCAACTGACTTCAGTATCTCTTCACCTAACTGTTTGCATCCTACCAGCTTCTGCATCAATACACAATCCAAACATCAAGTTTACTCAGCAAAATAATTCCAATAATTAATCAAAGAGAAAATAATATGAAGTGTGATTTAAAAAGGACCTAAGTCTTTTCAACATTAATGAAAGATATGCTTACTGTTCCTGCAGAATATATGTCACCAGTTCGAAATCCCCTGTTCAAAGTGTCCACCACTGCATTCTCTATTCTTTTAGCTGCCTTTTCTTCTCCTAGGCCATACCTCAAAAGCATAGCAGCACTAAGAACAGTAGCAAATGGATTTGCCTTGTCCTGTATATAAATAATTGTGCTGTTGTTAAGCATGCCGGCAGTCAAAGCAAATGAAAAAAACGGAAATAAAAGACACCAACCTGTCCGGCAATATCAGGTGCAGAACCATGTATGGGTTCAAAAAGTCCAGGTCCCTGATCCAATAAAAATCCAAAACTCAGTGAAATCAATGAAGTTACTTGCCACATAACATAGCACAAATTGCAAAATAAAATTGAGAAACATGCTCATAATTTATATCATAATTGATTGTGTATATTTTTTTTCATACCGAAGCCCCTAGGCTAGCAGAAGGAAGCATCCCAATACTTCCAGTGACCATTGAAGCCTCATCTGATAATATATCGCCAAAAATGTTGTTTGTCACCATGGTGTCAAACTGAACTTTCAGAGTTAGATATTGTAACACTTACATTTTAACCATGAAAAGATTTTTTGTTTGTGAATATAAATTTGCATAGCCATAAGTAAAATGAAAGATAAATTACAATAAATTATTCCATGAGCAAACCTGTTTTGGATCGCGAATTAGTTGCATTGAAGCATTATCGACATACATATGTGAGAGCTCAACATCAGGATATTCTTGCGCTATTGCCAAAAATCTCTTTCTCCATAACATTGATGCCTGGAGAACTCAAATATAGTAAGTATAGGAACTGGACCTAAATAGCCACTAGTATCTTCTTGTTCATTCCCCCAAGTATCCAAAGCATGCACAAATTTTAAATATTCAGTGAGTGAGGAAATTCCATATATAGGTCATTAACTATTATGTTTATGTGCTCATTAACTATTTACAAATATAGGTCAATAGAACATTGCATTTTTTGGAGAAATATAAAAATGTTAACAGAAAAAGTGTTTTATACTGAAGTTGTCTTGAAAGATATCTGGAACACCTAATCTAAGCAGAATCTTAAATAAGACAAAACAACTGAGAGGCATTTTCTTTGCAGCATGATTGAATCTTCCAATTTCCAGTTTAAGCAATTTGAGGCATGCAACTAGATTCTAGAGTTAGAAAATGTAAGTATAGAATAGCACCGGTATTCTCATTATATCAAACAAGGCCATATTCAGTTGGAACTTGGAAGGCATTTGCCATTAACTCTTTTTTCTGTATACACATCATACAAAAACATCACAGTATCCCTGAATAAGTTTCATGAGGTAATCCAGCAATACATACCTCTAGTACATTGGCTTTGTCAACAGAGCAAAGTTTCCCACAACGCTTCTGAGCAACCTTAAATGCAAAGTGAGCTATGCGATCTATCTGTTATACCAATTATTATTGATCACACAGTCATAGATCCAGAGATAATACAGAAATTTGTTAAAGAAACAGCTCCAGAAGAAAACTAAAAGTCCCTTTAAAGGGAAAGAAAAAGGTGAAATCTGCATATAGTACATTCCTAGTGAGTTTGGATAACAAGTGACAATAGATTCTAGTTCTAGTCCATAAAATCATGGTGACACCATGCAAAAGCTCAAGCTAGTATTTGTTGCTTCAGTTTAACACGTGATTTTTTAATCAATTATGCTAAAAATGAATTTAAAGTTTAAACAAAACACACTATACATCCTTCCTTGTAGACAATGTGTTACGACCCTAGACTAGAAATGGGTAAAAGAAACAGATTTTATTGAATTGACAGAACAAAGGAGAGAGATCTCTCGTCTAAATATTTCCTCTTCATAGAGGATGCCTCCTTTCACAAAGAGCAAAGCACAAATGAATGAATCCCCTTCCTCTACATTCCTCTATTTTTTTACCTCACTCCTTGACTAACTAACTAATATCCTAACTGTCTTAACTAACTTCCCCTTCCACCTCTCCTAACTCCTAACACAATTTTACCTGTTTTAATTAAAGATCTTAAAGATACCCTGGCTTCGACTTTTAGTCAAATTAGAGATATTTTTCAATTTCCATCATAACTGGCCATCATATAATCATTATGAAATCATTTGGAATGATTGTACAACAAGAAACTCCGCTCAAATCCTTCACATGAGTTCTCTTTCATGGAAATATACAAGTGGATGCTTCAAAGCCTTCATCAACCTTCATTAATCTGTTGCAATTCATATATATTTTATAGCTCACGTGTAGTAGAATCATCTTATAATAGTAAGATACCTCATGTGTAGCGTAAATCTCAGTATTAAAGCCAATCTCTTCACCATTTTCATTGGTGCCAAAGCCCCTGGGTTCTCCAAAATAGATACCTAAATAATAACAGAGCAGCAGCAACAAGACTAAGTCCAGTTAAAGAAAAATAGATGAAGAAATCACATTTCAAAATTTAAATATTATATAGGAACATGAAAGCAGAATCAGAACACCACAGACCTCCAGTGAGTTCCCTTATAAGCATGATATCGACCCCTTCAGCAACCTCTCTCTTCAAAGTTGAAGCATCCACTAACTACCGAAGAATATAACACAAATTAAAATTACTTTGCACACAGTTACCACATCATAAAATACATCCCTAAGATTTTCCTGATCCGTCTGTCTTCCGTTCCAAGGGACAACAAGCAAAGCAGGGATATGTAATTTTTTCTAATAAATTTCAACCAATTAATTGTTCGAGAATGTGCTTATCCTTGACCTAACTGTATTGAATGAGAAAATGCAGTATGAAGAAAATATTTTTACCGGAGAGTACACGGTAGCTGGTCTAAGATTTGCAAATACTCCAAGCTCTTTACGTATCTGAAGCAAGCCAGTCTCAGGCTTGAGATGTTTCTCGTTCTTATCCCATTTATAACCTCCAACAGCACCAAGCAGAACGGCATGAGATTGCTTAGCGGCAGAAAGGGTATCATCGGGTAAAGGGACTCCGGTGGCATCCAATGCAGCTCCACCCATAAGAACCTCTTGGAACTCGAATTTGATCCCTTCGAGAGAACCCACGAGGACAAGAACGTCTTTGGCCACGGAGATGATTTCGGGGCCGATTCCATCGCCGGGAATGAGAGTGATGCTGTAGGAAGAAGGGGGCGAAGCGCAACACCTCAGACTCAGAGGGGGAGTTGACCTTCGCAAAGGGAATGGCCGAAAGGGTCTCGCTAGTTTGCATTGGAACAGTTGCAGAGAAGTCGCCATTTCTTCTTCTTCTGCTTCGATGAGAACAACTGTGACTCACTCGCTCAACTTGTATCTTTCTTTCCCTCTATTTTGGTAAAGTTATATTTAACCTGGTTTCGGATTATTAACTCTCACAATTGGTAAAGTTATATTGAACTATTTATTGTGGAAGGGCAAGGAATACTGACTAGGTTGTGAAACTGACTGTTTGGGTTATTTTATAATTTAAACAATTGTATAAATGTTTGAGAGTTTAAGAAAATAATTAATAATGCTTATAAAAAAGGAAAATAACTAATAATTTATTGATTCCAGATTATTCAATAAACTTTTTAGAATAATTATGAAAATAGTTTTTTTCTTTGATTATATACATAAGTTTTAAATGATAATAATCACTTATTCAACAAACGCTTAATTAATTTGTTTATCCATATACAACCCAACTTGCCACCTTGGTCACTTAACAGAAAATCGAAAAATGTGAGAATTTTCTGTATCGCACGTGATATAAATCTAGCCTTTGACTTCTTGTTGTTTGTGGACTAACTTTTAAGTTTCAAATCAAATACCGTACTTTATGTAGTAATTGAAAGCCCAACAAAGGAAACAAGAAAAATTGGAAATACAAGTGTCGTGTCAATTATCGATTATAATGGTAAAGATCAATTTTGTTGGTTGGCATTTCATATTCATCGGACATCCTAATTAATCAATGATGTTTGTTCTGATGCACATCTTAAGCGAGTTTCACAACATATTGTTGTATGCTGTACCAAAAAATAGATATATTGACATTGTTGAAAAAGAAAAATAAAAATGAGGTAAGTCTATATCTTGTTTACTTTTTTTATTAAAGTGAAGGGGCTGTTACAAGTTTTTTTTTTCGTATCACAACCTATTTAACAAATCTCATAATTTTATATTTTTTAATAAATTTTAACCAGAAAACATGTTAGGATATCATTCTAAAATAGAAGCTGCACTTTAAAGAAATTTAATCCATTTCCGGGTGTATTGTAAGCACTCATCTTAGCTATAAATGTTTTTCGTAGTTTATAAGCAGTAACTAGAGGATCATGCAATGAAATCATAATTTAACGGTTCAAATTTTGAGTAATATTTTCTTTATACACATTTACACAGTCAATCATTTAAGAGTGTAAGATTCAAATGGAACGAGTTGTTTTATATTTTTGATAAATCAAATTCAAAACATAAATTTAAGATGTCAACCATCCGATATTCACTTAACGATTTTAAAAGCATTGACAGTATAAAAATGTTGGCAATTTTGGACTGTACCAACCAAAGCCATGTCCTTCATTAAAAAAAAAAAAAACAACCTGAACGAATATGCTTTTATTGGAATTTATTTTTACCCCCTTATTTTGCGTAAAAACACAATGAAATTTATCATGTAATAACAGTAACAATGACGATAAAAAAATAAAAAAAAAATACCCCAGAATGGGTTGAGTGGTGACCATGAATTTATGGCATAGGGATCCGAATTTGTCTGCGATTTAAAGGCAAAGTAAAAATGGCCAAAAGAAAGTGAAAACTGTATTTATTTATTTTTATTTTTAAAGAAAAAAAAAACAATAAAAAGAGGAGAGTTTGTTGCTGTGCTGGGTTGTATGAGCGGTTCAACAGGAAAATCTCGCGGGCCAAAAAAGGTTTCTCTTTCTTTCTCTATCCTCCGTCAATGCCTTCTCCTCTCACAGTCTTTGTTAGGGTTTCCTTTTTTCCATTTCCTCCCTTTCTCCCACACCATCTCTTTCCGCATTTTCCCAATTAGGGTTTGTTCCTTCTTTCTTTCTTTACCCATTCTCTCTTCTGTTTTTCATTCATTCATTCATTATTATTTTGTGGCGCAGATGTGTAATTGAGACAGAAGAAGAAGAAGAAGAAGAAGAAGAAGACGAAGAAGAAGAAGAAAATTGAGGGGGTGTGTGATCGGGTCCTCAGGTGAAGATCTGAGGCTGTTGGTGTCTCTTTTCTTTTCTCCGAGTTCCAAAGATGAGCGCTTCTAGGTTCATCAAGTGCGTCACTGTTGGGGATGGTGCTGTGGGCAAAACCTGCTTGCTTATTTCCTACACCAGCAACACTTTCCCCACCGTTAGTTCTTTTCTCTCTCCTAAAAACTAAATTTTGGGTTCTGGGTAATTCTCCAATTCCGCATATTTTGAATAAATTCAGCTACGTTTGCATTTAATCTCCATTGGGGAAATGTTTCATAGGCTGCAACACGTGTGCATTTTAAATGGGTCTCATTTTGTTTATTATAAAGTTTGGTTAACGTTTTTTTTTTATAAACATTAGGTTAACAATTTGATAACGTTGTATTTGTTGTGTATTTAAAAACAGGATTATGTGCCGACTGTTTTTGACAATTTCAGTGCAAATGTGGTTGTCAATGGGAGCATTGTGAATCTGGGTTTGTGGGATACTGCTGGTAATGCTGCGTGATTATTGTCTCTGTGATGTTGGAGCTTGGAAGTTTTCTCTGGATTTATTGTGTTATTTGTGGAACAGGACAAGAGGATTACAACAGATTAAGACCTTTGAGTTACCGTGGTGCCGATGTTTTCATATTGGCTTTCTCTCTCATAAGCAAGGCCAGTTATGAAAATGTCTCTAAAAAGGTACTTCGTTGCAATTTATTGTGGTCAGAGTGTTTTGGGAGAATTCTTATTTCTTTTGAGAATCATGAGGTTTCTGTATGGCCTGTAACGAAGGATGTATGGATCATGTTATATTTTAAGAAAATAATTCATTTATATAAAAAGTCGATGATAAATTGCATGTCTGGTTTCTTTTTCAGTGGATTCCAGAGTTGAAGCATTATGCACCTGGTGTCCCCATTATTCTGGTTGGCACAAAGCTTGGTAAGCTTATTGCTGCATAATGTGATACTGATATTGAGTACCATGCATTCATTAGATGCTTCCCTCTGGCTTGTTTATTTAATTTAGTCAATGTGGCTTGTGGTACAATGAAATATATGAACTTATCCCCACGGATTTCATGATTGATTAATGTTGACTTCAGATACAAGTACAGCACCATTGAAATTTTTATTTATCTGAATGATGAACTGCTGAACCAGATTTTGTTTTGGCCAGAAGTGGCTGTATTTCTGGTGCATTTTTTTCTTCTTTAGATTCTCATCACCGTTGTTTTCCTTTTTCCAACGTGTAGCTGATACCATAACGGTGAATGCATGGATGTTTCTGGTTGATTAATTTTATTCATGCATTGTATAGGCTGGCCCTGCCTTGAGATATGTATTAAAATTTTCAAATAATCTTCCAGTGAGGTTCATAGCATGTTTTGTTCTATTGAGGGGACAGATGGTTGTTTTAGTTTCTCAACTTGTGAATATTATATTGATGATTTTCGCAACCAAGAGTCTATTCCTTATTATTTGTGATTTGTAATGAGATAGACCTTCGGGATGATAAGCAGTTCTGCATCGACCATCCTGGTGCCGTACCTATTACCACAGCTCAGGTGAATATTGTTTCGGGTGCTCTGGAACCTTGTTTAGTTATGTAATAAATTAAATCTGACTTGTGCATTCCCTTTAAGGGAGAAGAGCTTAGGAAGCTGATTAATGCACCAGCTTACATTGAATGCAGTTCAAAAACACAGGAGGTACATGGTTGAATGTATTTCTTTTATTTTTTTAAAATCACGATGGTTAATTCAATGTTTTTAAAAAAAAATTGGTATTTATTACAGAACGTGAAGGCAGTCTTTGATGCAGCCATAAGAGTTGTCCTTCAACCACCTAAGCAGAAGAAAAAGAAGGGTAAAGCACAAAAGGCATGCTCGATATTGTGATTCACTAGGTGTTAACATTTGACTGCCCTTTGTTCTACCTGTATTACCCTCCCCTTCTTTCTTTTTATCATTTCTTTGTTATTGAAGAAGTTGGAGTAGTTTGTGGGTGTTCCTCAGACAAATACTCTAGATCTCCTTGAAGCATAAGGTGGGTTAATGCTTTGCTTTCTTTGAATTATTGTCAACTCTAATAGTCAAATTTGCATTTCATGGTTCCCACCTTTTTTTCCTATAACTTTCGTTTTGATTAATGTATTAATAGACTGGAATATCCCAGTTAGGATAACGACCTTGTTTGCTTGAAGATATATATTTAAAGTATATTATTTTTCAATTCAAGGTATGGCTATGTGTACAGATTTTTATTTGTTTCTTAGTTGTCATTCGGTGGGATAGAAGAGTTAGGCTGAAGCAGTTTCTTCGTTTCTTCACATTATTTTTATTCACGTTGTCTCCATGACTAATCCCAAGTTTCTTGAAAAACGAACGACAAATACTACTAAACAAAAAGTTTGATTTTAATGGTAATATACTCACGGGATAAAATAATTTTATTGGGTTAACTATTAAAAATTAGTATTGATTAAAAATAATTATTATAAAAAATAATAAATGTAAATTTTAATATATAGCCCATTTGGTCATATAAAGTTTTTTCTTCATTCACTTTTTTTTATGACGGGTGCCTACATCTTTTTTGGGTGTAGTGCTAATCTCTGGGCGTTGACCTGTCTTTATTAAAAGATATTTTTAGTGGGTTATGATTTATGAATCTTTGCTAGTCAATTTATATAAAATTCATACAAAGTCAAACCACGTGACTTTTTTATCCACACTGGTAATATCGTAATATGCAAAGGAAAATTATTGATGTTACGAAAAATCAAGTCCTTTTTGGTTTATGTATAATAATGAATTTAACTTCACAGACCGAGAATGGATTTTGCTTTCTGTTATGGTTTATGCTGCATGAGAAAGTGAGAATCACATCTAAATTAGTACATGAAGTGAGAACCAGAATTTTCAATGAACCCATTTCAAATGAGACTGGTTACGATGATCGCAACACGTAACGTCTAGTATTAGAAAATTATTAAACTACAATTTTGAAGAAAAACATGAAGCAACCAAATTCCTATGAATTATTCTTGTTAGAGACCAGAAACATGAAGCAGATACGCTTGTGGATTACCCTACTCAGACAGAATACGAAGCGAAACATTACTAACCATGTTTGAGAAAACGGGCTATGCATCACCATTAAACCCGTCGTGCTTTATCCTTTTGAAAATATACTAACCCAGCTTTTAAAAACATAAGCAGCTGCAGTACTCAACCCATTTTTTTTTATAGTTTTTAACCAACGTATTTACATAGGTCTTAATTTGCGTTCATATCTGTCTCAATTTCTTACATGTTATTGTCTTACATTTGAAAGCATGTATGTAACCATTTTTCTACCCCCTCAATTATTTATTATTTAAAGAAATTAACTAAAAAAAATATACAAGGCAGAAGTACCGGTATGGCAACGCTACGTCTAGATAGCATCCAAAAATATCCAACATTCCATTCCCGCCTATCAATGTACTAATAATCCATACTAACGAACTAGGCAAATGAAAAAAAGAAAAGAAAAAAAGCACTCCTTAATGAGATAATTCTATCAAAAAAGGGAAAAATGATTAAGAACTACTTTTTTAAAAAAGAATTATTATAAAAAAAATAGATTGATAAGAATAACTTCAAATCTTTTTTCAATTTTCAAAATTAAAAAACAACAGTTTAAAACACACTCTTATAGTCTGACTATAGACTCCACTGGAAATCGACAAGTCCGTCTAAACCTTTGTGCACACTTTAAGAATTTAAATATAGCAACTGTACTACAAGTAATTTCTCTAAACTGATGTAAAATTGGAAGAAGAAGAAAAGATCTAGCAATGTTTAATGGTGGCTCAGTTTCATTAGTTACAGAGTGAATCGGAGTCCTAACTCAATGAGCGAGTGTACTTTTGCTGTGGGCACATATCAGGAAGTGGTTCTTCAGTTTGGAATCTAAAGACAATTGAAAACAGTAGCTGGACCAGCCCAAGAACAAATTGCTTCAAAATCTAACATGACAACATCAAGGGTATCAGTTATCCAGCATGTGAAACCTTGATGGCTTCATACTTCTCACCTACCGCACCGCCTTTTTGTTTTTGGAACTCTATATACCGCATAGTACTGGCTAAGAAAGCATTGGCAGCTGGATCTGGAGTTGTGGTGTCGCTCTGCATTTCATTCATAATTAACTCAATTAAGCCCTGGATAGCCGCAACGGTGACTTGTAGGTTTCCCTTCTCAAAGAAGTAAAGATACCTAGAAAAAAAATACACACATCATCATTATTCCATTTTACACTGTTGCGAAGCAAAGAAGAACAGTGCTGACATAAGATTATGGACGTTAATCTTACTTGTTCAATATCTCAATGAAGAGCATTACTGATCCGGTGCTACCTCGTGCTGCATTTGCCATTTGTTGGGCTGCATTTGCAATTCTTAAAGCCCGCTTAAGACATAATAGGACCCTGGTTCAAAAATAAAAATGAATATAACAAAAACAGCAAGAATCATGATAACATAAAGTAAGAAATAAATTCTCAAATTCCTTTTCAAATATTACGAAACATATCCCCCATCTATTTTTTCTTTCCCCACCCTGCTTTTCCAACTTGTAATGTTCTTCAGAGTCAATGTAATTATGTTCACTCCCTTAAGAGAGGGCAGCATTGGACAAAATCATTCTTACTCTCCTCTAATACACTCTTATACATTCAACTCTTCAATCTTGAAAACAAGATATCCTTTATATGTACTCAATTATGCAGCCACACGTCTTCATTTTATAACATGTATTATGAGTTTTTATATCAATATTTCTTGTCTCTTTAATTAGTTATCCAATCGGAGATGTTTTTTAGTTTTCTCAATTATTTTAATCAATGCTCGAATTTCTTCAATCAACATCAAGTATACTGAAATATTTGCAATTTATCAATTAAACTCATTTTTAAAATTTGGAAGTTCCAATAACCTTCTAACCAATAAAACAATCTTTTCTTAAATATTTTTCACATTTCACGTGTATTTACAAATAAATACACGTACTATGCACGAGATACTAGATAGTTACATACTTACATATGTATCTCATAGTTCTAGAAACAGCAATGGACTTTTTGGACATGCAAACAATTAAAATTCACCAACTACTTCTGTTCAACCAAAACCACAAAAAACCCTGAACAATCTTACAAGCTACTGCAAAGAAACAAGCATAGCACTGCAAAGAAACAAGCATTCCATAGAAGTCTAAAATCTCATAAAAGTCATGTCAACGGAAACAAACCTCTCTCCATCTTTCATGTTATCATGATCATCAACCCAAAACAGATGTGAGCATGCATACACAGCTCTGCATTGATCTGGCTTCTTTAAAAGCTTTGCTGAATACTGTCCAATGAGAAAGCACAAAAATGAGGATTCAGTAGAAAAATATATATTGAGCACTACGTAAATGATGAAATTCAATAATTACCCCTGTGGCCTTGTGGGTTAAAGTATCCCTGTTTTCAACACCAAAGACGTGCATCCTTTGAAGAGTCCCTATTATTAAATGGATAGCTGTGATCTGTGCTCTGGAATCCTAGTATAAGAAACACAAAATGCATAGTTGAGAATGGCTAAACCATAAATTTTGTCAACATAAACATTCCTCCTCCAAACTCAGTACTCACCTTCAATCCCATGAAAATAACAGGATTGTTTTTTTGGGAAGGGAGGGAAGCACAAAACTAGTAGGGAGTACTTACAGAAATTTCTTCTTCATATAGAATATAAGCTTGGGTGAAAAATTCATAAGCAACAGGCTCCAATTCACAGTCATTTGCAGCCTTAATGCAAGAAAAAGAAACAATAAAATCAGCAAATATAGTTAGGAAATATCATTTTGATGCACTAACAACCAAATATATTCAAGTACCTCAGCACATTGCAAGTACAACTGCAATGCTAATTCTGGCGCCAGGACACCTGACAAAGTCTCGATGGTCTGAGAAAAGACAAGACACCATCAAATAAATCAACCAATTAACTATACATAACTGTTTAGATTATCAGTTACCGTACCAACAAATCTTCACCGCCTCCATATTATTAAATATTCAATCATCATTTATACAGAATTATGTCGGCATAAATCACCGTTAAAAAATAAACCCACATCGGTTATCAAGGGGAGAAAATTACCTGATTTAAAAGCTGAAAAATTTTCTTTGGTGTTGTTGATGCATCATCTCCAAATGGATTTTCTTCTTGACCTTGCAACTGTCTGACCAACTGTAGATGGTAAAGTAAAATACACTGCATAAACTCTACTATTTTACTTTATTAAAAAAAAAAAAAAAGAATAACTGAACAGTGTAGTAGCAGACAGCCATTTTCATTTTCATGCAAGATAAAAAAGGGTCACAGGGAACAACAGCATCAAGAAAGCATGAAGTAAAAGGTAATACATGTCTTGGCATTTTGGCTTTGATTTAGATATTATGGCTGTGCCACTTTATCTCAATGAGAAATGGAGCTCCCAATATAACTCCTGCCAGCTGGAAATATAAAGACAATTTCCATACAATACAATGGGGGAAATTTTCAACTTACTAACCCAGTTGCGTCATTTATCAAACTTCTAGCATGAAATCAGAAGGCTTAGCATCATGTTAAGTAATCTAAAATCCAATTCCAAATCAATTATTACATAGTAGAGTCAATGAAATATTTCAATCAACTTAAACATCAAAACCAAGTGAAAATGCTGAATTGATTTGGTCTCAACCTATGCTTTAGCTTCCAGCACTATCAAATATCAATTCATCATGATGTAAGCAACAAAGCAAAACAGCACACTGTAAAAGCAGGCAACTAATCAAAAAGGTCTGCCAAACCTTTAAAGAAGAAAAAACAAGAGGTGGAACAGTGAAAGGCAGACGTTTTGGTCCTCCAGTCAGTATGTGCTTCCTCACAGTATCAATGATCTGCAATTTAGTGGATGAAAATTATGCACAAATTAAAGGTTGAACTCATAAAATACAGCATAACCCCTACCAACAATGTAGTTTGCAGTCATAGGTAACATATCAAACATCATTGCCTCGAGTTAGAAACATTATAATCACAAATAAGCATTCTTATTTACAGGAGTCCATGACCAATTAAAATGTTAAAGCAATATCCCAAGTTAACACTAACTTCAGTTTAGTGCTTGAGAAATATTTATTTCTAATATTTTCCTGGGTAAAATTCATGTGCAGCTTCAGTGCAGAAGTACTAGTAAGTAAAAAATGGAGTCAGCAAATTATTAATTGGTGTTAGAAAGAGAAAATTTCCAGCAGAAAAACAAGTACAAAACAAAAAAGTTTTTATCATCATCATAGCACATGGATATAAGCAGTTCACCTTAAACATTTCTTCTGGATCATCATTATAAAGCATCTGGATTAGACGGGAAACAGAGTTCTGCTCCTCTTTGAAATCATCTTCATCCAGCTAAAGGGGAGAGGGAAAAAAATAAGTATAATGCAAGGAGAATGGATCACAAAAATAAGTATTATTTTGTCTTACATTTATAAGAACATAAGTGACATTAATGGGAGAAGTCAAATAGGCATTGTAAAAATAGACAAATGAGACTAGTCATGGTACTAAAATGACCTCATCATTAGGGATCCCATCAGAATCCTTGATAAGCCCCTTTATCAGTTCAAACAATGCTTCAACCTACACAAGCAAATCATGTTATGTTATAATAAGAACTTACACCAAAAAGCACACAAGTAAGATATAACATACCTTTTCTGAAGTAGAAATGCGTGTTCCGTTTTTCATAATGCTTTGAATAATGACAGTTGCCATGACCTTAGTAGTTCGAATATCAACGTATTCTATTACGCGAGGATAATTTGAAAGCTTCAATGCAATCATAATATCATTATATTTCTCTAGCGGAGCACTTAATAGAGCAACAATCTGCTTAGTTGCCCTGTTGTCCTCAATTTTCCCCTTGCCAGAGAGTTTTTTCACACATGCTCCCTAACATGCATATACAGTTAGAGCAGAGGTCTTACAAAACACAGGAATAAGTTTGCTTCCTTACATTAAAAGAACTACTGTTGCTATAAATTCAATCAAAATGTACATCCATTAAATGCAACAACTATTTTCAGATACATAAAATTCTACCAAAACTGTGTCTTTGATTGAAAGGAAGTATTGGTTTATCACCATCCATGAGTAAAGAGATAAAAATAAAACAATGCCAATGGCTACATTCAGGTAAGCTTAATTGTATGAATCAAAAAGTTAACATGAAAATGCACAAAGCAAACAGTTTGAAATGAAACATACCAAAACTTGATCTGCATAATCAAGTCGATCAGGGTGGACATGAAGAGTGAAGGTGAGAAGGGACGAATATAAAGTTACAACTCCAACAGTGGGCATGTCAGGCTGTGCCTCTATCACCTGCATAACAATTGAAGACATCATATTTCACAACCCATGAGCATAACAACAATAACATTGTATCATGCATAAAATGAGAAGGATGTAAAGAAGTACATTTCTCTCTTTAAGGACATCCAAATCAAAAGTATGAAAAATTAGACATTCAATATTCAAGTGGCAAATGAAAATGACAATTCACAAGGTTCATAATCCAACACTGAAAGTGACCAGTTATGAGAGAAATATTTGAAGATAAACAGAACATAAAAAGAAAGAGGAAGAACCAAGATTAAAAATAAGCAGAGACTTTATGTATATACTATATAATATACATTTGAAAAAGTATATAAAAAAATTCACAACAGCAGCTATCCTGCTATCCAACTAAAGCATCTGAGAGACCTAGCACACAGTAAAAAAGGGTTTTTGAAGGCTATATCATGGTAGCGCCACTATAACTCGCAAAAAAGGCTATTGCAGCCACGATGGCCACAATTGAAAACTGCTCTGCTATTTGAATCCCCCAGCTGTCAAACGCCACTTCGCTATTCACTGCTACAGGTTAAATCATGCTGGCCACAAAATTAGACAAACCATGACAGCCTATTGACTTTAAGGCAGCAAGCAGTAGAGAGATACATATGCTTGTGCTACCTGAATAGATTATCCAAGAAAAAACAAATGGGGGGGGAAAATACCTTGCCAATGGCATTGCTTAATTTGGAAAATGCTTCCACTTGTAAAAACTCTGGCAACACGTCTGCACTTGAAGCAGCATAATTTGAAAGCCTTTCCATTAACTGGGACAGTACTGTCTTGATGTCCACAGATGGCTGAAAAATATGGTGGGGGGAAAAAGACAGAAAGCTAGTGAGTGTCGATACCTACTGGATTTGCAGCATAAAACTGTCTAGATATTTTGGATGCAATTTTTATAGTTCTAAGCAAAGTATACAATAGCTACTGTCAAGCATGTGCTCAACTAATAAAACCATGGCATTCAACATAGATTGGTTTCCCTGACAGGCGAGGCCTATTGTCCAAAGTATGAGCACCAACTAGAACTCAGAATGCAGAAACTATTTTATTTAAGCAAATTATTAGTACCTCAGTAGCATGAATCAGAAAATAATAAATCTCAAAAATAGAATATAATATAAAATGGATCAGTGAGTGTAGCATTATCTACAAATAAATGCAACAAAATATAGGTAGGCTGGCTTTCATCTATTACGTATGGACAGGCACAAACTTATAATTAATTAATGCAGGTTTCAACTTAAAATCATATTCTATAGGAAAATTTTGGAAACGCCAAATACATCCCCTCCTCAAATTCTATCTTTCCTGCTATTACAGCCGACAGAAAGTTGGGAAATAGTTTGATAACTCAGACGATGTGCTAATTGCTTATTACTATGTAGGAGTCTACTTTCTCTATTTTTCAGAATTGTTTGATAAATATCTTCTATATTTTATTTGTGCTTTTTCACAATAAAATATAATATTACTATATTAGTAAAACAAAACTGTGCAAGTTCACTAACCTGAACTTTCATGTTTCGGAGTGAGAAAAAACATATATACATTAAGGCATCCTCCAGAAGTAATACAAAAAAATGTGCAAGTTCACTGACCTGAAGTTGGGGGTAAGCACCCAACAAAACATCAAGAGTTTGCAAGTGATACTCATCAGGGAAGACTTGAATTATACAATCCATCAAGTAGAACTGAGCTAACTCATCTTTGCAATTCACAACCTGCCCATGATAATTGAGGAAAAGGAATCGTTTTTTTTTATGGTTAGAAAGTTAACCATGTCTTTGATGATTAGAAATAGAAACAATAAAGCAATTAGACCTGCTCCAGTACTCTGGGAAGCACAACATCTTTGTACATATCTAGGTCAACACCCTCTATCTGACTGAGAACATGAAGATTCTTGCCAACCTAATTATGTATCAAGGACAAAAAAGCAAGAAAAGCCTTCTATAAGCATTTCATCATTTATACAACCCCATTGCAGAGAAGCAAACCAGTAACAAGCTTCAGGTATTACAAGATCGCGCAACTCGCTCCTTTCCTTTTCCCGTTTCTCCTTCTCCCGGGCAGGCCCCTGCAGACCAGAAAGCCCGACAGCAAGCCTCAACTCAGGGTCAGCTAAGAGTATGAAAGATTCACATGCATTACTACACCTGCATGACCAGAAATCATGCCCTCATGATGTGCAACTATTGTGACGACATGCATGTCTGAACATGCGTGCTGTAATGATGTGCAGACAACTCAACCAACCTGATGTTGCATTCGCACCCAAAGTTTGTTCATTTCAGTGAAATTTTGGAGCACGAACTCTACAGCATCTGCTACAGTATCTGCATCCCTACAGTTGTCAAAATAGGCATTCACACATCAAGTTAATTTCCAATTGGTGCAGCTTTAAAATAATTGCCACTGCCCCATATTCAAGACAGATACATCAGAGAGTGAATCAGAAAGACTCAAAGACAGAAGAAACAAAAGACGAATCATTAAAAAAAGGAAACAAAGAAGGAGGATCCAATATTCTAAAGACGGCAAGAGTTGACATCATGCATTAACATTGCAAAGTTGCAGTGAGATGATAGTGTGGTTGGTGGTCCAGATAGAGAAATGGTGATGCTTAGTGTGCCATCAATTATGTTCCAAATGTTCACTACTACTGGCTCAGTTCATTGAAACCTCAAATCAGACTCAACTAAGAAACCTCAAAGAGGAATAATCTTGCCTATGAAAGGAGCAGAGGGCAAAAAATTACTCACCCTTCGTACTCTGAACCAATATCTGGCAATTTGTCCCTGCTAACTTGAGAAAGGTAACTTCTGAGAAAGAGTCCGCGAACAGGGTGCTGAATGCCACGGCACATCTCCACAAGATCCTTAAGAACATCCTTTGCAGGAGCTTCCTTGGATTTGATGTATACTGATCCTACTGTACAGAGGAGGTACCTGATTGCAATCATAATATTAACAGCTCACAAGCATATTAAACATGAAAGAATGAAAACTTAAGCACGGCAAAACTTCAGAACATTAAACCCTTCTCACTAAAAATTAGTGCGAACGAGGTTCGGAACCACAAAACCATATGCCAAGGCATCAGTGAGAAAAGTTACGCGCAATTGGTTTTTAAGCAAGCCAAGTATTTTTCACCACCAGTCATGATGAAATAATAAATATCAATCTCAATGATGCACCATTAGCAGGAAATAATAATATCAACAAGATTGTGCATCGCTCCACTTGCAAATATAAAATAAAATCATTTAAATCAGAATTTAGAAACAAGCTTAACAGACACACAACCCACTAACTATTGGTACAAAAACATATTTATTATTTTTAATAGAACAGTCGGCAAAAGTTTCCTATCATGAACGACGCATAATCAACAAATAATATGAGAAGAAAAACGGATTCCGCAACACTTGCCACTTACAATCGGGGCAAAATGTTGCCGGCGTGCTGGACGAGTTCATAAAGATCAATAATGGAGCAACCGCGACGAGTCTCTTCCTCAAAGAACGTCTCCAGCTTCCTTAACTGATCAAAGGCGCGCATGTCTGAAACAACGAATTCAGCGAGAGAAAGACGCAAATTAACAATCGTAATTGCAGAAACAGTTACAGGATCCAACGAAAAACAAGATAACGGTGGATCTGAGAAAGGAACTGACATAGTTCGTAGTACTTGTGAGGAGAAAGCTTGGAAGTCCTGAGCTCGGAGAGCATCTGAGCCGAATACTTCAAAGCATCCCTGAGATTGTTCGAGTCCTGCGACGAATCGAAATTGGATCCGAATCAATTAGGAATTTGGAAGGCGAATCTGAAAAATTAGTGTGATCGTGGATGCGTGGAATAGAAGGAAGAGAGAGGTTAGGGTTTAACGGAGGAGGAGTTACCAATGCACGGTGCATGTAGAAGGAATTCTGCTGAAGGCCGGCGATTCCGGCGGCGAGAAACTTCTCTTCGTCTTCGGTTCCGTCCAACATCATTCTCTGTCACTCTCTCCGTCTAAGTTCGCTTCGAATTGGTCCAACCGAGCTAGTTTTGTTCTTCGTGCTGGTCTCCGCTTGGGATGTACGTAATTTTGAAGGGAGAATATGCCTCCTCTTTCACTTTCACCCCCCTATTACTATTAGTTATGTTTTCACTCTGCTTCACATACCCTTGTTTCTCATCTACTTTTCCATCAATATCCTAATTATCTACTTTTCTAATTATTCTCCTCCAAGATTCTCCATTACTACTTACTAGTACTTTTTTTTTTTCATGAGATCATTAGTTAAGCGGAGTGGTCAAATTTATTAGAGATTCAATCAATAATAAAAAATGAGTTTAAAAAAATATTAAAAAATATATTGCTAACATTTCTCAGAATAATTATTGGTGGTTTTAGTCTTTAGGTGACAATGTGTCATTTATCAACAATAAATGTTCATAATTTTCTTTTTTTTAATGAGAATGTTGTTAGATATTTTTTAACATCTTATATCTTTGGATCCATCTTTTCCATTATTATTTCAAAATCCAATTTCAATATTTCAAAATATATATACACGTATAATTAAAAAAATATTATATATTTTATTGTAAATTATTTATCATAAATCTAAAATATAATTTAATATATTAAAAACATTTATTTATTATAAATTTAAATTATGATATAATTTATATGACGAATTTTACATGAACCACCTATAGTGCACTATATCTTTTAGCCATTATATTAATTTTAGACTTATGTTATATTAAGATGCACCTTTAACATCATATTATTTATTTGTCCCTTTTATTTTCCTTTCTTGATCTACACATTTGCCACAAATGAATCCCTTCTTGTCACCAATGATACCACCATCATTCTCCTTATCACCACCACCAACAAGGATAACTCCAAACCACTATTGCATGCTTTTCCTTTTGTTGTTGCAACAAGTCTCAAACTCTACTGCATCATATCCTCTTTTGTCACCATGCATGGCCATAAACCACCACCACCAAAGTTTCCTCACATCATCTTGGAAAATGATTAAACAAATGACACCATTTAAGCTCCACTCCCTTTTATGTTCTTCAACATAAATGATACATCAAGAGCATGTTAATCATGAAAATTGTATTAATTATTCGAAAGAAAAAAATATTTTTGAAACAACAAAGATTTTTTTGTTAAATAATTTTATTAACAAATAAATGTTTAAAGATAAAACATAGAATTCATTCTCAATTATAAGTTTTTTTTATTAAAAACATAAGTTGATAGTTTTCAACTCATCAAAGAATTGTTTAGTACTTAATGCAAATCACAACTATAACTTTGATAAATATATCCATTTTTATTACAATAATATCGTAGTTTACAAGATAATAAGGAAACTTTGATAAAAATGTTTTCGATTTAATGATTAGTTTTATAATAATTTCAATAATAATAAAAAAAATAGGGATTGAATAAGTAAAAGTTTGAGAAGAAATGGAGATTGAAAAAATTAAAGGATTTAGAAATGTGCAATAAAATGAATAAACATGAATTAATAAAAAATGAAAATTAAATACATATACGATGACTTGCTGAACTTGTAGCTAATGTTCGATGGTAGACATTGTTGGTATTTGAAGAATTAAGTGATAGTGTTTCAACCCCAAGAAAATTGACAACTAATAATTTATAAATTTCTAATACTAACGGTTGAATTATATAATTTCGATATGTGTAAATCAATATTCCTAAATACATTAATCTAACACTACTAACTATCTTCGTATAACTTTTCCGCAATCACATCAATTGACACTTCAATTACCAAAAAAGATTTCGTTTTTAAGCGCTTTCCAATCTTACACACCTTAATGAAATTATTAAAATCATCAATCTCAATCGAAATAACTCTCTTCAATTATATAATCAATTTCTCAAAATTTAGACCATAATAGGGTTGCTTTTGAAATGATTATTCTAATCCTCTTAAGACAAGTATATCGAAACATGATTTTCATAATTTAGTCAAATTTTATATGACTGAGATAACACGACGTCATTATTCCACCACCACACTACTGTTCCCACACATTTTGACAACGAGCTCCTACTCTTGGAAAAGCTTGGCAAACAACACCAATCAAATCTGACTCAGAACAATGTCATGTGGGTTCGTGTTACTGTTCATGTCATTTGGGCCTTTTCAATTCTTCATGGGGAAGATTCAACTTGATTCAAGCAACGAAACAGGAGGAGGTGTGAGCATGCATTCTAATCATCCTAATTAGAGGAAGAAAAACCCTCCATTTTGTTTTGCAAATCGTTGAGCAGTGAGGGAAATATCAGGAAACCAAGAAGAACCTTTTGTGTTTTGCTCAAAATCATGTAATCTACCAAATTCCTCAATCAATTTTGAAAAAAAAAATTATCCATGTGAAAGTAATTGATTTTTTTAAAAAATGTCTTTTTTGAAGGTTTTGGGGATCATCTTTTTGCAATTACTTAATCGTTTTTGAATGAAAATACAAGTTTAAGCATGTTTTTTTCTTTCAAAATCATGTGATTTACAAAATTCCTCAATCAATTTTAAAAGAGAAATATTCATGTGGAAGTAATTTATTTTAAAAAATGACTTTTAGGATATAACAATTTCTGACAACTTTTTTTCACTAAAATATGTATAGGACCTTTCAAAAAAGTTACACAAACAATTTTTCTATAATTTTTAATCACCAAAAAGTAATAAAATAAGAACAATAAAAAAAACCTTACATCGTCACTTGACAGACAAAAAACAAAAATTATTTGACAGGAAAAAAATCCAAAACATTAATCTGCCAAATAATTTAATAACCAAAATTATAAATGGTAAAAAAAAATTGGCCACTAAAACAATAAGTACATATGCAAATTACATAATAATACAGGTTTATAACACCCGTACACTTCACTCAACCAAACCAATTATATTCATGTTGTCGGCATATATGTATTATTACAAGGGGTCTCTTACATCCTGCACACTTAGTATATATATATATATATATATAAAATCAAAATCAAATTAGATGAGGGATTCTAAAAAATTATTATTAGAATAAGTTAATCTTCCACATCAAATTATACCGTTATAGTTTATAAGTTTATACAGACCTATTTCATTGTATATTTTGATATGTAACTATTATTATACTATATATTTTAATAAATGTAACTAGTCAGGATCATGTCTAAAACTTCTAAGGTCGTAGAGAACTTTATATTTTGAGGCTTACCGTAATATAAACTATAAATTTTCATTTTATTCTTTTTTTAAATGTTAATTAAAATTTAATAATTGACAATTTTCAACGTACAACTGCAATCATTCATTCAATCACTCTTGCAATATAGTTGATATCAAATTGAATATAAAAATTTAAATTTGATTTTTAATAAACATTACATGTATTTAGAAATAATCAATTTTTTAGTACACTTCAATACTTCTAATAGAGCATTGCTTTCTTTTGGTAGTATTTTTTTTATTACCTTCAATTAAGAGGAAAAAGAACCCCAAACCACTAATATAAAATTAATGCACACTGAAATCTAAGTTTGTTTTAAGATTTATAATTTTTTTATAGTTTATTCTGCTTTGCAATTCTTAAATATTGGGGGTAAAATAAAACAGTTTAAAGTGATTGTATTTTTTTTTTCAAATAAATTATAAATAAAAATAAATAAATTTATTTGATAACAATGATTAACACAAGTGATAATGATTTGTCTCTCTTAATCAAGTGATTTTGGATTTGAACCATGTTGACAGAATATTTGTGCATTTAAAGTTTGATGAATGTTTGTCATCACTGTGATAGGAACAATTTCATACTATATCATAATCAAAAAAAAAAAAAAAAACTAAAATGACCATCAATCTTTAACTAAATGTGTGATGTCATCCCTATTATTTTGATCAAAAAGTCTTTTTATGAATCATACTATTTAGACTAAATTTAATATCTATATTCACTTTAAATTCATTTCTATTTGATTTTAAAGAAAGTATAAACTATTTTTTCTTATAACATATGAAATGAAAAACAAAACTTCTCAAATAATCTATAACAATATTTATGTGTGTGTATATTTTTAAATCGTGATCTTATTAACAAATTCATATAATAAAATTTATTATTAAATAGTTTAAATTAAAATAATATTTCAGAAATATATGTAGAAAATAATTTTTTTGAAATGAGGCCAGCAGCCACGGATTTATATTATATATTTTAATAACTTTTAGTTCGATAATTTTTTTTTAAAAAATCACTATTATAATATTGAAAGTTTATTTTGCATAACATAATCTTATCTACAAAAAAAATTACATTAATCCAAAACTAGTGGATACATTATTCAGATTGATTAAAATTGATATAATACAGAACGTAAAAAGAAAATGAGGTTGCAACTCATTTAATATATTGTAATAAATCAGGAATGTTTTGTATAGTTTCCTGATCTTGGGATTTTGTTTCCTGTTTTTAATATTTTGTTGAGATTTGTTTGCATGTACATATATATTGCTGCTGCTCACAGGAAAGTGAAATGAAAAACACTTTTGTCTCATTCTGTTACGCTAATGGGTGTCCAGAATATCATTTCGGGGCTCGTTCGATGCTGGCAAGGTTGTTGGCACGAGGAACTTGAGGTAAAAAGTGCTTTCTAGCTCATTTGTTGCTTTCAAAGCAAATATTTAGGGATGAGAATTACTTGTTTGTTTGGTGGTGACTAATTTAATTAGAGTGATGATGATATAGACAGTGGAGATTGGATTAGCGACAGTGGAGATAATGATGATGAATATGTATTGTCAGTGCAAAGGGTGCAAGAGAAAGGTGAAGAGATCAGTGAAAAACATGGAGGGCGTGAGGGAAGTGGAAGTGGATTTAGAGCAGGGGAAGCTCACCGTCACAGGCTATGTGGATCCAAACGAGGTTTTGGAGCGTGTGAGGCGCCGCGCGTGGAAGGAATCTGAGTTCTGGGCCATGGCCGATGAACCCTACGTCGTTCCGTACGCTTATGCACCTCAACCCTACGTGCTGCAGCCTAAGCATGATACAGAACCACCCACTCTTGCCCATGCAAGCTTCTTCCAGGACCTCAATTATGCCACACCTTTCAACCATGACAACCCAAATGCTTGCTCTATCATGTAAAGTCTATTTGCTAAATCCAAAAATATATTTAATTAAGATTTAACTTTTAAATTTAAGTAAAATATAAAAGTATAAATCCATTATCCACTATTTTACTGTTTTTTTTCTTTCTCTTTTCAAACGAACACAACCTTAATCACATATTATATATTCATTTTAAGTCAATGAATGTTGAATCTTGCTAATGGTTATGATGGAGTATTAATTATTGTTCTCTGTTTTCGATGGATTGACTTGTTAATTTGTATATCAATTTCATTTTTTGTTTATCCGCTCCCAGCTCATTTAATTAACCTGCCCGCCAATAGACCGGTCCTTGAACTGAATAATGTAATAAAAAATAACAGAGTTTATATTTCTAAGAAAAATAAATATTGTTAAAAAGTCTAAATAATATAAGAAATAATAAGAAAAATACTGAAAAATGCAACATAATATATTAAAAAATTATAAGATAACAATATGTACAAATTAATCAAATAATAATTTAAAAGAAAATATAATTTTCACCACTCAAACATTAAATAAAACATAAAAAAAATTATTTTAAGCTTCAGTTAAATCCAATGACATATAAAGGCTAATAATTACTAAATGTAATAACATATTCGTTATTATTAATTATTAATATATCTCATATTATGTGTACGCAAATATATTTATAAAAAAAATCGTTACCTATTATTCGATGAAATATTTAGTTGAATTATTCTCTTCAATTTCAAATATAGGATGGTGGTTTTACAATTTTAATATTATAAAGAAAATTTGCAATATAATTTTTATCTTTGAATTATTGTACAAGTGAAATAAATATAATAACATACATAAAAAATTATATATGTTAATTATATATACTACTTGTTTTTTATAAATATTCTTGTAATAATACAATAAAGATTACAATAAATATTTTTTTTATCAAATATTATGTCTTTCAATTCACTTAATGAGATATTAATCTCACTTCTAGTGTATAATTTTTGTTGTTCTAAGGAAATTTTGTATTTAATGAGATTTTTTATTATTATAAATTGATCATTTTGATACGTGTGAGAGAACAAAGGGATCTTATTCTAATGGGCCAACCTTTTGGGTTAGATTACAATGAATATAAAAGATAATAAATTAATCCTCTATTATTACAAAAAAAGTTTAATTACAATTTTAATCTTTAAATTAATATTATAATTGTAAAATTTTGATTTCTTGAGTTTCAATTGCTCAAATTAAGTTCTTCTAGAATTATAATAGTATAATTTTGATCATTTCATCATTTTTTTCAATGAATATTTAATAAATTTTATTTATGTGATAACAAACGGGTTAGTTAATACGTATGTTAATGTAAATTAATTATATTTTTAGTCATTTACAATTGCAATATCAGAGATACTAATTATAATTAATTGTCATATCAACGTAATTAGAACTTGATAGACTACACTAAAATTAGACAATTGTAATATTTGAAATAAAAAAAGTGAAACTAAGTATATAAAATATAACATAATTATATATATATTCTTCAAATATCGTATGATCTGATATTATATTGTATATGCTAAATAATAAAAATAAAAGATAGCAAACTAACCTTCTCTGTTATTATGAAATAATGATACAATAATTATAAATGATACAAAATCAATTTTAATAATAATAAAAAATGGGCAGAATCTCAATGAATATAAACTGCATGCATGCTTGATCTACTCAAATCCTTTCTTCTCAGTATTAGAGAATTCATTCTTCCCTACCACACTTTCTGAGGTGCATCAGCACACCATACGTATGTAATTTGTTGCTTTCAAATCCATTTTTTGTTATGACAATAATCCAATATTTGTTTATTAACTGCACCAGCTTTAATTTTGTGCAAAATAACAACAGAGCTTTAATAGAGAATTCTTTGTAAGTATATGTATATTTACTTACTAAATTAGAGTGTGATGATTCTAGAGAATGGAGGCGAGAGTGGAGATAAAGGTGCGAATGCAATGCGAATGCACAGGGTGCGATAGAAAGGTGGAGAAAATGAAGAAATCAGTGCAAGGCATGGAGGGTGTGGCGCAGGTGCAAGTGGATCGAGAGGAGCAAGGCAACTGCAAGCTCACTGTCATTGGCCGCGTCGATCCAAACCATGTTTTGAAGGCTCTGAGACGCCTCACGCACAAGAAGGTTGAACTGTTGCCAGTGCCCCAAGTCCAAGACGACGTCGTTCCGCAACCGAGCCAACCCGAACCCGTGAACGTCCACAACGTGCTGCGTCATGATCACGACGATCAAGAAGCTTCGATGCTTCCACGTGCGAACTTCTTAGGCGACCCGAATTACACCACTGCCTTCAGCGAGGATAGTCCAAATGCTTGTCCTATTATGTGATCCATCTTCCATTCTATCACTGTCATTGCACACAAGTTTGTTTGCATTAGAGCGAATGTCGTGTTTTTTTCTATTATTGAATGCTGAAGTTGAAACTCGTTATTGGTTATGAAACTTATGATCGATTTTGAAAAGCAGATGGTTATTAAATTAAAGGAAGATATTAAAGCTAGGCACACTCTTATTCTTTTTTAATTATTATATATGAGTCGGGAATGCTTTTCACTCCCTCTCCCTGGTTGAAACTGATTA
Source organism: Glycine max (assembly GCF_000004515.6). Classification (NCBI taxonomy): domain Eukaryota; kingdom Viridiplantae; phylum Streptophyta; class Magnoliopsida; order Fabales; family Fabaceae; genus Glycine; species Glycine max. Next base: position 5,956,107 of record NC_038247.2, read on the forward strand.
TAGAGGAGGAAGGTAAGGGTACGTGTTCCCATTTTGCGTAGTATTACTATCTTAGTTATATATCAAACTTGTGTGTATTTTGCATGTGTTATTTAAATTTTTCTTCACTGAAATGTTATATACATTTTGTCATATAAGTAAAAAAATGGCTTCAAGTTGCTTTTTGTAAATATATGCTCGCCCGAAAAGGAATATGTATATATCCTAGCTTATTATTTTAAGGAATTCAGAAAGGTGTCGAATTTTCTCACTTTTGTTATCCAATAGTTTAGAAAAGGCTTCAACTGCAATTTAGGCATATTCTCAGGGAAGGAAATCACGTGGCTGATTGACTGCAAAAGAAGGATCTAAATTGTTATTTTGGATTCTTGTCCTAATAGTCTCACGCCAAAATTGTTAGCACATACGGCCTAGGGGTTCTTTTCCTTGGGTTTTTTTATATATAATATAACGTAAAATATTCATTAATTTTATTGATAATTTATTTTCTCTGAGAATAACTGATCACTCTTAATGAAATTTTCTCTCTTAATCATGTTTTTTTTATTCAAGTTTTAAAGTTGAGATGTCAATGAAAAAAATCGAGTTGAAGATAATCCTGACCAACAACTTGTTAATAGACGTTAACTTTTTAAATTTTGTATTCCTTTTTTATTTTTGAAGCATAAAAAATGAATAAGTTTATCATTTGAAGAAAAAAATTATCTTTAATTGTATCAATTATAAATAATGTGCATTTATGATAATGATTTTAAATAATTAAACAGTCACAGCAATCTTATTTTAATTTGATTAAATTTAATTATGATTGTAAATTTATATTTTGTCCCGTTCATTTAAAGGTAATATTGTCATATTATTGGAAAAAATGCATTTAATTGCATAAATTATAATTAATGTGCATTTATGATAATAATTTTAAATAAAAAACACAGTCACACCAATTTATTTTAGTTTGATTAAATGAATTATTATGATTGCAATTTTTATTTCAAAATAACGTAATCACGGAAACTATTTAAGTTTGAATTATATAGCATTATATATAGCGTAATCATGGTTTAATATTAATTATTTAATTGATTATTTGATTTGGAGTGGAATAAAAGAAAAGTCAGTATCTACTAAATATAAATTTATAGAAATTAAGGGGGTATCTACTAAATAATACTCCAACATCATTTGGCTTTTTAATCGATAAATACTAATTATTGTCTTTCTTCTTTTCATATTTTTTTTAATTATCACGACAATCTTATATCTTCTCCTGTGCCATCAAAATAAATGTCTGATACACTCCTGTCTCCTGCAAGTTCGCATGTTATTTAATAGGTACTCTCTATCTCTCTCTACGTGAAAGGAGAAGAAGGGAGTGAAAATATGACAGCATGTTATAGGGTGCTATAACTCAATTTTGACCATGGGTAAAAAGTTATTTATTTATTTAGATTTTATTTTGACAGAAATTTATTTATTTAGATTTTTTTGCTGAATATTTATTTAGATAGTGAATGCTTAATAAAGGGAATTATTTGTTACCGTTAGCTTTTATTTCTTTGGTCCAAGAAGAACAAGATTAACAAAAAACAATGAGAGAACAGAAAAAATAGAAAAGAAACTAATAATAAAATTTAAAATAGATGATAATATTTAGGGATGTCCGTGTTTATTAAACCCTCCTTCAGCGGGTGTTTTGATAATGATTGAACCTTTATTCGCAATTAACTTTATTTGATTTTAAGAAAATAGGACTAATTAAGAAAATAATTAAAATATTTAAAATTAAAAAAATACAAAAAATATGATGTAGTAATATTTATTGGTAGGGATGCCGGTGTTTATTAAACCCTCTTTCAGCGGGTGTTTTGATAATGATTGCAATTTGGAACCTTTATTGGTAATTATATTTATTTCATTTTAAGAAAATAGAAATTAAGAAAATGGTTAAAATTTAAAATTTAAAATAAAATAATAGATGGTGATATTTTTGGTAGGGATGCCCGTGTTTATTAAACCCTCTTTCAGCGGGTGTTTTGATGATGATCGGAACCTTTATTGGCAATTAAATTTATTTGATTTTCATTTAAGGAAAAAAGAAAAGTGAAAAGATTTAATTGCAATTCCTTTTTTTTATGCTAATTGTAATTCCTTTGTTTAAGGAAAGAAGGAAAATAAGAAGATTCGATTGAAAAAAATGATTTAGCTAAGGAAAGAAATAAGGTAAAGTTAGTTGGATTTGAATGGGAACTAAAAATGATTTTGAAAAATAGTTACAAGAAAGAGGCTCGATCACTCCATTTCTCTTCTATAAAGGGGCACTTTATGTATTTCGACATCCATAAAATTATGGTCTCAATCTTAAATTGTTTTTCATATAATTTGGATAAAATTAGTTATTCACTTGATAAATAAATAAATATTTTTTCAGGATTTCCTTCCTTATATATTTTTTATTCTCAACAAAATTAAGTGCTAACGCGGAATATAATATTTGTCAATGGATATTTCTCGTGCATGCACAAAAAGAAAGTATAATGAATTAATTAATCGATTGATTTCTTAGTTTTTTGGGGTGCATAGCATGCCTCATTGGTTATTGGATTTTGTTTGATATTTAGTAAACAATCTTTCTATGTTCTAACAATTTATAATAGTTTCTTAAAAAAAACAATTTGTGATAATAATGAGTACGCTAATGTACTAAATATTTGAGAAAATACTTTACTATCGTCTATAGTTATTTTAATCGATTTGAATATGATTAAGGGGGGTGTATTGGATTGGGATTTTGAGAGAATATTTTGACAAAAACAATCTTAAAGATTTTAAAAGATTATGTGGGATTGTATTGATTTTGTGGGATTTTAAAAGATTTTTTTTAAAAGACTTTTTACAATCAGGATTCTTAACCCAAGATTTTAATGGATTTCTAACACAGATTTTTAAAGATTTCAAAGTACTTTATGGATTTTTAAGATTTTGAAAGATTAATACATTTTAAACAAAAAAATAACGAAAGTTACAAAAGTGAATGAAAAAGATGATAAATAAATTATAATGTTTGAATAAAGAAAATAAAAACGATAGAAATTTTAAACCTTTTAATAACAAAGTCATTATTGCCTAAAAAAATAATAACAAAGTGATTCTCACTTCATGTTCGCCTAATTATTAGCATTTTTCCACATATCTGAACCTATATTAGTCCTCCATATATTAGCATCTTCTCGTTCCTGCTCTTGTGTTTGAACAATGGGTTCATGATCATTGTCTTCGTAATTTGGTAACACTGAAGATGAAGATGAAGACTCGTCAGTAGGTTCCACTGGAAATTCATCAGAACGACATTCTTTGCGAAGAAAATTATGAAGTGCTGCACATGTCAACACAAGCTCTGCTTGTGTTTTAAATAGAAATGGAGGTGCTGACTTAAAAATTGTGAACCGCGATTTAAAAATACCAAATATCCTCTCAATCACATTCCTTAAGGATGCATGCCGAAGATTAAATAATTCCTTTTCATTTTCAGGGTCATTACCGTGACCTGCAAAATCTTGTAGATGATATCGTACACCTCGATATGGGGCTAAAAATTTGCGTCGATTAGGAAATCCACAATCCACCAGATAATACTTACCTTGGGGCACTTTAAGTCCATTCTTCCTTGCCAAAGCATCACTTAACACCTTGGAATCATGTGCTGAACCCTCCCACCCGCTAAGAACGTACATGAATTTCAAATCAAAGTTACAAGCAGCTAATATATATATAAGAAACTAGTTATTTGACAAAAATAGTTATTGTTTCCTAATTGTCAAAAGTATAGTGACTATATCCCGAATAATATACAATTCAATAGAAAAACCAATAAAAAACTACCTAATAATAAAATAAGGGTCATGCTAACATGCGCACTTAGGGCACATGTTAAGGATACTTCCAATAGTAACTATGTCTTAAAAACAACAATTTTTTACTTTTAAAAAAGTAAATTGCACAACTTTCAATACAAAATTTCTATACATAATACACTAACAAGTGTCTTAAGGGCACATGTTAGCATTTTCCATAAAAATAATACTCATATATCATAAAATCATTTAAAAAAAAACTATTAACAAAATAACAATAATAATAACACAATAACAATTAAAAAATTATTAACACAATAATAATAATAATAACACGCTGTCAAAAAAATAATAATAACACATTAATAATTAACATTTTAATAATAACACAAGAAAATAATAATAATAATAATGGACGTTGTAAAAAAACAAGTTGAAGAAACAGAAAAAAAAAAGAGTTTTTTATTTTGATTTGCATATACAGTACTAAAAAAAAACAATATGAAATCTTGATGCATATCAATTGCCATTCTTTTGATGCATATTCATTGCCTGGACGTTGAAAACAATATGAATACGAAATCTTGAAGCATATACAACACCCTTTTCTTTTGATTTGCGTAATATCATATAGTATGAACAATATTGACTATCGATTGCCATTAAAAAAATAGGTAAAATTGATTGAAAAGTTGTAAGAGAATGAACCTGGTAGTGGTTTGTGTCTTGTTCGGCAGGAGAAGAAAAAGTCTTTGGAAGATTATGAAAAGTCTCAAGGGTTTGGGTGAGATTGTTGGAGGAGTATTTTATGTGTATTTCTAACTAAAAAGTCTCTCAAAATCCATTCCACAAAAGAATCCATCAAAATCTATTTACTTTTGAATACCAAAAGACATTTTAAAAGTGGTAAGAAATCTCAATTGAATACCAACAGATTTTGTTGCCCTGAAAAAAAAATCTTTATTATCTTAATTGAATACCACAAGATTTGTTTATATTTTATAAAAGTCTTGATTGAATACCACAAGACTTTTTAATCATAAAAAAGTCTTTTAAAATCCTTTGAAATCTTAATCCAATACACCCCCCTAATTTGAGTAGAGGATACTTGTGATCAATATAAAATAAAATTAATAATTTTAAGACATCATATCATATAATTCTTTGTAAAAAAAAATTGTTGGGATAAAAACTTATTAGATACTAATAATAATAAATAAATAAATTGTCTATGCAACCAAATAAAAAAATAAAAAGAAGTCTAGCTTTGCTATAAGTAGCTTGCAGTCTTGCACCAAGCTCAAGATGTATCCACAATAACAAGGGATCATTAGGTTCTTTGTAAAGAAAAGCAGGGCACAAGTCATAGAAACATGAAGTTTCTCTTTCAAAATCTTCTTTCTCAATTGCCTATAGTCATTCTTTGGTATTTTTCCACTGTTATCATCTCTCAACAACATGTTAGTGCTGTGAGTCTACCAAACAATGAAACTGTCCCAGCAGTCATTGTTTTTGGGGATTCTATAGTGGATTCAGGTAACAACAACTACATCAACACCATACTCAAATGCAATTTCCAACCATATGGTAGAGATTTTGCTGGAGGAAATCAACCAACCGGGAGGTTCAGCAATGGTTTAACCCCATCAGACATCATTGGTACAAAAAATCATTACTCTTGCACTATGTTACCACATGCTACAATATGCATAAGCATAACAGAATGAACATCAGAACATGTTCATCTTCTTATTCAATTTCTCAACAAATTTCCTTTTGTCTTTTTCAGCTGCAAAATTTGGAGTCAAGAAGATTTTACCAGCTTATCTTGATCCAAAACTGCAACCTCAAGATCTCCTCACAGGCGTCAGCTTTGCATCCGGTGGCTCCGGATATGATCCTCTAACTTCTAAAACAGTAGTAAATAACCGTCCATAAAACCTTATATTTATATATCTTCATTTAATCATTTTCCTCACCATAACTAACTAAAATTTACTTTCTTTGCCATGTGCCACAAAAGTCCGTGCTATCATTATCAGATCAACTAGACAAGTTCAGCGAATACAAAAACAAGATAAAGGAAACAGTTGGAGAAAATAGAATGGCCACAATAATATCAAAAAGCATATACGTCTTGTGCACAGGAAGTAATGACATTGCCAATACTTACTCTCTATCACCGGTTAGGAGAGCACATTATGACGTTCCAGAATACACGGACTTAATGGCTTCACAAGCCACAAACTTCTTGCAGGTATGTTTTAATTAAAGAACAAAAAGAGGAAGTTAGAAGTTATCATATTTCTTTGCATGTGCGCACTTTCCAGTACATTTTGAAGCTAACCGACTTAAACGTGCGAAACTATGGTCTAGGTGATAAATTTTCAGACATGATGGAATATGTAGCTGTTCCCAACACTATGGTCAAAATAGGGTAGAGCAATATGGTTGGCAAATGACATTGTCATTAGGCATTAGTCGTTGTTGGTAGTTGGCAATTGGATTTTTCCTTTGAAGGGTTGCTTAACAGCCAATTCTATTTCTACCCTTTCATATTGGGTCAAAATTCAAAATCCAATTGCACTCGAAGCATCTAACATGAATGTGCGTGTGAATGTGTCTAAAGCCCACGTCCATGTGTGAACCACATGTCCAAATGAACAATTTGGTTTAGACTTTTATTTTGGACAGCCGTTTCTTAAAACCTAGTTCATATTCATATATATATATATATATATATATATATATATATATATATATATATCTTTGCATAAAAATATTTAATATATAAAAATGAATTGAATGCAGGAACTTTATGGACTAGGAGCTAGAAGAATTGGAGTAATTGGTTTGCCTGTTCTTGGGTGCGTGCCCTCACAAAGAACAATTCAAGGAGGCATATTGAGATCATGTTCAGATTTTGAAAACCAAGCAGCAATGCTCTTCAACAGCAAACTCTCATCCCAAACTGATGCCCTAAATAAAAATTTCCCCGAGGCTAGATTTGTGTACCTTGATATTTACAACCCATTATTGAATATGATTCAAAACCCTTCCACATATGGTACAGACACATCTACCATCATATCTTTTATTTTTTTACAAATCATATCTTTTCTAAGTAGCTCAATATAATTTCTGAACTTTATCCTATATACACCAATTATTCATAATAGGATCCACCCAAAATAAAACAACTAAAACATAAACTTTAGACAAAAAAAAAAGAATTATTATTAATTTTTACATAACAAAAAAGTCATATATGTTATAGAAAACCACATATATATTGATAAAAATATCTAAAACATTTAGGTCTCACTCAGTTGTTGGATGGACCCTGAATTTCAGAACACAAAATATAAAAGTTGTCGTTATATTGAGAGACTTTTCATATAAAAGGAAATTATTAGTAACTAACTAGTTACATAAAATTCACTTGCATGTTCGTATAATTGTTGGGTTGTTTGCCTTACACTCTTGGCGCGCGTGGGTCCATGAGATCTACAAATTAGCATGAAAATGCCCATAACAGCAATGGAATAAGAATCTCATGCACCTATATATGGCACTATATATCTTGACTAGTTATTCAATGCCAAAAATTTGATTAGCACATTTTGATTCGACTGATTCATTGCTCATGGTATTTTGTTGTTTAGGTTTTAAGGTAACAAACGAAGGATGCTGTGGCACTGGAATTATTGAAGCAGGCATACTTTGCAACCCTTTCACCCTACAAATATGTTCAAATACCGCAAACTACATATTCTGGGACAGTTTCCATCCTACGGAAGAGGCCTACAATGTGCTTTGTTCTTTGGTGCTTGATAACAAAATCAAGGATTTCTTCTGAATGCAGTTCCACTCTCATTCTTGAAAGGTAATTTTCTAATGTAGTTCTATAATTTACGATTTTTGATTTTTGTTCATCTACGGTCCTAACTTGTAACTTTTAAATGCTATACATACGAAACACTGAGAATGTGTTCCGATCCTTTTTGCTATGAAAAATATCTATCGTTTATTATTTGATGAGACAATATCTTTATTCAAACCTTATGGGTATCTTTAATGTCATGAGCGAGTTTGATGATATACTTTTTTTTGTGTGGTCAAGTATGGTGATATGGTTTTTTTTAAAGCAAGTATGGTGATATGATGATTGATGACATTATGGACTTAACAAGTATGTAGAATTAATTAGTGATAGGTGGCAGTTAGAAGTTGCCACCGGGCACAGGTTTGGTTTGCAATAAATATAAACATAAATATGAATGCTAAAATTAAATAGTTTAAAAATAAAGGGAATAAGCCCAAATATTATAGTTTATATCCGTACGTATAATGTGATACATACCATGTCTTAAAAAAAAAACACACATAACCATGGCTTAATTAAAATAGGAAGAAATTACTTAGACCATCCAACCCGTGCCTACAAAGTTCCACTGTGACAGAAAAAAGAAACACAGTTAAATTTTATCTTATATTTAATAGTATTTAATATCATTTTCTGATTTCAATTATTAAATAAAATATTATATATTGGACTTTATATAAAAAACATGATCACGAATCAATCACTAATATTTCTCAAAGTTATAATGGCGTTAAATTAAGTCTTTATATGTGATATTGTTTCTCATTTTATTTTTTTTCATAAACAAATAAACTTCATTTTAATTCCTTTATATAAAAAATTACATTTTAATCACAACATTTGACCTAATATTTTTTATTTTAGTTATTTTATGAAAAAAAATCATTATAACTTTAACATATGGTGAGAACTAATGCATTTTTTTCATATAAAAATATATTCTTTTATATAAAAGTTAAAACTTAAAAAACGAATTAAGTTCAGATATTAAATTATAATTTGACCGAAAATAATTTACGAGCCTTTCATAATTTGTGTTCTAGTCGAAATGACAAGTCCTAGACTCCCCATTCTCACCAATTTTCAGCATTATCTAATTTTTATTTGTTTGTAACACAACTGGGTTGTGGGCCTAACTAATGGAATATCAAGTAGCAATTACAAGAAGGGGAATACTATTGGCACTCCAATTGCTATTGGCACATGCTATACGTTTTTATTAATCATAATGACGAAAATGTCACTCAAACGAAAATTTGTTTCCATTGAATACGAGGAAAAAATGTATAGCGGAAACAAGTTTTCGTTATATATAAGATTCTTACAAACAAAAGAAAATTATTGAGTTATTTCCACTGTGTGTCTTTGCAAAATATGCCTTGGAAACTTGTGCCTATTGCATAAGAAGACATATGCACATATGAGTGACAACAGTGATTCTAAGAGGAAAAAAGTTAGAAAATGAAACTTAACAATACAGCTAACAAAATATTCAAAATATACTGCAATTAGGTTTACTAAAATCAATATATTCATGTTATGTGTTGGAACAATGGGCAATCAAAAGCTCCTTCGTGGATTATATTGTCCATTTGTTCCCACACCACATGAATATATTGACCTTAGTAGATCCTAATTGTACTAATATATATTTTGAATATTCTAATAGTTGAAATGCTTGTATTATTAAGTTTCATATAGTTTGTTCTAATGTTTTTCCTCTCAAAATCACTTTTATCACTGATGTGTGTATATTGTCTTATGCAACAAAAACAAGTTTTCAAAGTGTATTTTACAAAGACACATGTTTTCGTTGTGTTAGAATTCTTATACACCATGGATTTTTTTTATTGTGTATCATGATTTCACACTCTCATATACGCAATAGAAATAAGTTTTTACTGTGTATAAATATTCTTACACACTATAAGAATTCATATACACAATGAGAATTTATTTTCATTATGCATTTCTTTCTCATGCAACAGAAAACAAGTTTCCATTTTTAAGGGGCATTTTTGTCAATACAATTTTCAGAAAAATCTAGGAGGATGCCAATAGTAATTGAGAACACAAAGGCTTTTAAAAAGCCCAGTTTCCTTCCATTCCTCCCCTTGGATCCAATTGATTCTGAATCCTAGCCTGCACTATCTCCCTCACCACCATTTTCTGTGCTTCCTAATACTACCGAACAGCAATGCCAATGTTAAATGTTCGGTTGTTGGTTGGTATCGTTACACTTACACAGCACAAATTATGTTTTTTTTTATATAAAAAAAAAAGCAGCACAACAATAGATAAACATCGCCAAGATCAAATTTTGTATTTTAAGAATTTTGTTGAATATGGTCTATTGCCGAAATTTATGCATCTGTGTTCAACTTTGTGATTGATTTCACTTTAAAAAAAAATTGTGATTGATTGCCCTATATAGGACGAGGAGGGGCCAATAAAAGGACATTGATTTCCAATGATGCTTTACAAGCTTACCTTTCTTGTCGATTATTCTACCTACATAATGGTTGGCACTACACCATCTCATGGGCTAATTATAACAGTTCAAAAGATCAGTGAATTCCTTTGTGATTTCAACTAAATGGTCACGACAAGGAAAATTGGAAAATCAGAAAACGACAGCTCCAATGATGTCCAATTGTCAATGGGCGATGGCATGCTTTGTAAAGGTCCACCAATGTCAATGAACGATAATTACGGTTCTTAATTAGGTTGATTTTTTTTTTTTACAGTTTTATGTTTTAAAATCCAATATGCAATTTATCAACACAAAGCACCTACTTGTACACTCAATTTAATTTAATGAATGCCTTGACTAAATGTCTCACAAACCGGGGTTGAATCTATTCTACATTTGATATGGTATAAATTATAATGCTTCTAGAACATTAAAATAAATTACCTATATAGCATATTATAATTTTTTTTTAACTTTACCTTTTCTTATGGTTGCATTTCTATAATGGGTGAGTTTGTTTAATTTTTTTAAAAAAATAACTTTAAAATAAGTATTTTTTAAATAAGCATTTATTTAAAAAAGATAGAATTTGCTTCTTAAAATAAACAGAAAAAAATAATTTAGACAAACACACAACAAAAAATTACTTATTATTAAAATAAGCACTTATTCAATAAATAACTTTAAACAAACTGACTCATTGATAAGAATATCTAAATCATGTGTAGTGTTTTGGGTATTAATATTAATAGGATATTTATGCTATCATTATGTTTTCAATTAAATTTTTGCTTTTCTAATATATATTGAGATACAATTTAATTTAATAGACATACATTTTCAATATAAAAGTTTTTACAGTGTAAATCACAAAAGTAGTTCCTAAAATAACTTTAAAGCTAATTATTATAGATTTCAATATATATATATATATACCATACATGTGAAATAGTTATTATAGAAGTAAAAAGACTATTACACTTTTAACATATATTGTGCTTCTTTCTTCAATTGTTTTAGCCACATGACCCAGCATTATCTTGCCAATTGGGTGTCTTTTTCCTGATAATAAAAAAATGCAGGGGTCCCAATCCACAACTTCCTAGCATGCGACAAGTTAAAAGCCATCTTGATCTTAGCTCTCCTTATGCCATCCACACACAAACGATTGTCTTAGGTGTAAAAGAAATTTGGACGAAGACATAAAGTTATGACCACTTTGTTTTCCCTTGAATGCCATGAAAACTAAGTGGTTAACTAAATGAACAAATATGGTTTTCATGCCTTCGGCTCTGTCTGATTTTTTCATCCATTCATATACTTTTTTCATCTCCCATTATATGTTATTGATTTTAATTTATTTTAAAAAAATTTAAAAGTATATGTTAATTATTTTTCAACATATATTTATTTATTAATTATATCACCTGAATATTTAATTGAATTTATAATTATATTTTAATTTTTAATAAAAAATATTTTTTCTAGAAAATATACATTACATAATGTATTTTTGAACTCAAGAGAGTTCGAAAGATGATCCGTGAATCCACGTCGGCACGGTAAAGGGTCCAAACTTTGATAAATATAACAGAAAAATTTGCAAACTTAAAAAAAAAAAAACTACAAACATAAGATGAATATAAATATATAATAATGCTCCAAACAAAAATTGGTTTAGTTAAAATAAAGGTTGGACTCATGTTTTATAAGAATGTGAGTTCAGAATTCGTTGTTTACGTAAAATTCTATAAATGTCCTTTAAACTTTGAGTCTTGTGCTGAATCTAATGAATCTCCTAGCCTAACTCTTCTAAACTTTATTAAAATAAAAAAAGTAAATATAATAGTACTGCAACAACCAATATCTCCATATAATACTATCACACATAGAATCGAAGTAGCTTTTCTCCCGTGACCAAAAAACCAGGCTCAACTATGACAGCAGCATCTTAGTTTGTCTTATGTGAACTGATTATGGTCATGAAGTACTTAAAGAGTTATTAAACGCAACCATTTAATATAAAACATTCATAAATTCCATATTTTAATGTAAAAGCGCACGTAAAGCACCCGTGTGTGCTAATGTGAGGTGGATAAAGTGGGTCACATGGATAGCACCATACAAGTAGGCGCTTATCTAGTTACAATTTTTTTCCTCAAAAAATACCTAATTATAAAGTTTCCTAAAAAAATCTGTTTAAAAATTTATACAACTTTAGAATGAATTATTCTGAACCTACGCCAAATGTATCAAACCTACTACAGTTTCATAAGTTGGATTGTTGAATAACAAAAATGTAAATTAGAGTTTTGTTTATAAATTCTAAAGTTTGGACGGAATTTATATTGAAAGCTTAATTAATTTAATATAATTTCCCATTTTTCTTTGTATTTTTCTGAGGCATTTGAAAATTTTTTTATATTAATTTCTATCCGTGCACATATAATTGTGTTAAATATTTTGAGAGAACTTTGATTTATATAAAAATCTTATTCAATTAGAACAAAATTATATCCCAAAATAAAAAAAACATACACTAATTTTTTAGTCCCTATTTCTATAAATAAATTCATTTGAATCCCTCTCACTTTTATAATGTCATACCGGTTACTCTTCTGTCTTATTATAATTGTCTTCCACCCATCCTAATTTATTTTACATGAAAAATGGATAAAATATAATAATAATAATTTTATAAAATTGATCTTGTGATTATTAATTAATTTTAAATTTTTTAAGTTCATATAATTAATTTTTAATTTTTTAAGTTCATATAAGAGATATAATTAAAATAACAATAATTAATGATATATCAAAAATTAAAGGTTTGGGCCAATGTCCCATATATCAAAGAGAAACCACGACATTGTGGGGGCAGATATCGCACTATATATAAAAACATTTGAATTGCATTTTAATCAGTGCCCAAGTTAGTCACGAAAGTGTTTGATGAGGGGATACACAAAATTAAATTTTAATAAAATCGTTCTTCATTTTTCTCATGCTTACTCTCTTTCCCGCACAATCATGTATATAAAATAACAGTAGCAACAATAAATTTTAGATTTTTCTTATTTGTATGCAGTTGTCGAATAACTAAAAATAGAATAATATTTTTTTTATGAATTTGATTAAATATATTTAGGAAGTAAATATTTTTATGATACTATTCAATTATATATTACTATACATGGTAACATTATTAACTTTTGTAATAATTATTTTAAAAGTTATATTTAATTTTTTTTAATTGATTGATACTATATATAAAAAATCATATTAACAGTATATATAAAAAATTAAAACTAAATTCTATATTTATATTTAATATTTAAGAATAAAATGAATTCTCAGATCTATTTGTCTCTCAAATTTGTTAATGCATTTTTTTTATACCTCGAGGCATAGTTTGTGGCTCGCGACTAAAAGATATTTTGAAAAATAAATATATTTTTTATTCTTATTAAATATGATTATATTCATGGGAACATGAAATATATTTTCAAGTTTAAAAATTTTAATGTTTAGAATAACATTTTGTTTACTACTTTTTATATACTATCAATCTAAATATTTCAAGCTATCAACTAATTCAAAATCATTATAAAAACAAAAAATTTCCAATTTATTATTAGATTCCAATCTAAATATTGTTTTTTCAATCACAGTCATTATTCAGCCAATAGTTACAAATAATACATGTATGAATAATAAACATATTTTAGTAATACATGTATGAAATTGGAACCCATTGCTGTGACTTCTTCATTTCACCTTTAGACCTCCTTTCCCAACCATAACAGTAGTCTTAATTAAATTCATAATTAAAATAAATCATTGATACACTTTTATGGCATGTATTAAAATTATTAATGGATAGACGTAAGACTGTAGGATAAATTTTGTTTGGCTTTTGAATAAAGTTATTTTTTATTATAACAAACTTACATAATACTTTTATAAAATTTTGTTTGAAAAGATTATAATTAGTTTGCTCATTGACGAAAAAGACAAAGACAAGACCATAGTTAATCCATATCCATTTGCATCCATAGACCATAGTCCACTGCATGAAATTGTAGATGGTGGGGATAGTGTGAAGCCACGTGCACCTCACCACATGTGCGCTCTCTCTCATCCTCACCATTGCCTTTTGTTTCTCTTCAATCAACACTTTCTTTTATCATAATTAATCTCATTATTCTCCCTTAAATCATGCTATTGCCCTTTTTCTTCAATGCTCTTTGCTACTCCCTCTTTTCCTTTTCTTTTCAACCTCTCAACTTCCAATCTAACCAACCTTCTTTTTCTTTCATAAATCACACCACTTTCAAAAGAATCTTACTGACATGACCTTTAAGATATAATTAAAACATATTCAATCTATTATATTAAATATTATTATTTTTTATAAAATAAATTAGTCCATAAATAAAGAGACATTCAATATTGTTCTTTGTTTTTTGTTTTCCAAAACTATCAATTAATACTTTTTAATGGATATATCCGTTGAAAATATTGTTATTTGATACAGTATATTACTAATAAATTATTGATTCCATAATATCTTCAATAAGGACGGCAAGATATATTTAAATTTTTTGATAAAAAATAATCGTTCATAGAATTAGTGAATTTTCACACTAATATTACGAATATTATTTTCTATACAATATATCATAAAACGTGTGGATGAATCCATATAAAGTTATTTTATTTTAACTTAACTAATTTTGATCCTTGAATATGTAATTATATCTAATGTTCAAAGAAAGAATACTTACCGTTTATATATAAAAAAAGATTTAGTGCAATGCGAGTTTACAAAATAATTAAAGATTCAGTGTAAATTCCCATATTTTATTGGTGTGAATTTAAATGATTCTAATATCACTTTTTTTACTTGGTGGATAAAGCTTCCTAAAGAGATTATTGGTGCCTAATGACTAATTGAACAACTATAATTAGATAAAATTGCTCACAAATTTGAACTATGTGTGATAAGTAAAGTTCTACCGACAATCCATACTACATGCTAGTATTAGCATTCTGTCCAATAACGTTAGGAGTTTCTTTTGGTTTTTTTTTTTTATAATCAAATTTGATTGAAATCCTTGACACAATTTTGTATCCCTACGACCTTTCCCTATAGTGGCTACAGACTTTGATAAGTGCGTTTTCATTTGTTGGCATTGGCAAGCTCAGAATGCTACTATTCATGCACATTGCTTCAACTACATTACAAGTGCCAGCTGGCACGCCATTAAAAAAAAACTCCCACTGAGAAATGCCTTCTGGAAGGGTCAACCTGTCCGTGTCACGCCGTTACAGTTTGACAGTCCGTGAAACGGAGAGTGGCATCATCGTAATAATAGTAAAAAACGGAGGGCACTTGCGTAGTGCTTGAGGTGGGGTTCACATGCGGCCAAGCTCCACACTGCAGAAAACAGCACCGAACCGAAGCTGTGAGCGATAAGAGCAAGAGAGAGAGAGACACAAAGAGTGATTCAGAGGGACGAAGAGCTCCTTCGCGCAAAGCAATGCCTGTCATCACCTGAATTCCATGCTCCTTTTCCGTTTCTCCGCATTGCTCTCGTCTCTTTCACTACTCACGACCCTTCCATAACTAAAATAAATAAATATAAAGCCCCGTCGCTGCATTTTTTTGTCTAGCGTTTGATGCCATTGTTTTTCCTTTGCTTGTTTTGGTAATAATGTTTAATCATGCATTCCAACCCGCTTCCGAACTCAGTTTCTTTTTTCCTTTTTTCTTTTAAATAAATAAATAAATAGAGAGAGTAAACCGGATTTGGCTGTGTTTTAATTATAGAATTCATGCCGGGATGTAGTGATTTTAGATTTCTTCAGTCTCAAGATTTTTTGGTTTATTTGTTTTCGTGACGGATTTAATTGCATTTGCTATTTTTTGTAGTGTCTTTGTCTGAATAACCAAGATCTTCAAGGGCAATGCTATCTCTGAGAAACGTTTTTCTGAGGAGCGCTTGATCCGGCGTGAAATATTCTTTGTTGATAATTTTCGTCTTGGACTGTGCGAGTGGAGCAGCCTGTGTTACTATTAAAGGCATATTCTCTTGCAAGGTATAAATGATGTTTATGCATGTGTTTTCAGGTTACATTATTTATTTTTATTTTTATAATCATCATAATTTATTCCAATTTTTATGACATTCTTTTTTCTAATATTCACCATTATAATTTTTATGACATTAATTTTTTTTCTTACAATCACCGTTATAATTTATTCCATTCTTTTGTGATGAAATTAAGGATTATAATGCAATTTTTGGCAACTGATGTTCTGAGCTGATGTAGCTGGATTTCAGGTTGATTTGCAGAGAGCATGGCGTCTTGGGATCAAATGGGGGAACTTGCAAATGTGGCACAGTTGACTGGTGTAGATGCTGTGCGGCTGATTGGGATGATTGTGAGAGCTGCAAGCACTGCACGGATGCATAAGAAAAACTGCAGGCAGTTTGCACAGCATCTGAAGTTGATTGGGAACTTGCTGGAGCAGCTCAAGATCTCGGAGCTGAAGAAGTACCCGGAAACTAGGGAGCCTCTGGAGCAGCTGGAAGATGCTCTCAGAAGATCTTATATATTGGTCAATAGCTGTCAGGACAGGAGCTACCTTTATTTGCTCGCTATGGGCTGGAACATTGTTTATCAGTTCAGGAAGGCTCAAAACGAAATCGATAGATACCTGCGTCTGGTTCCTCTCATTACTCTTGTGGACAATTCTCGAGTCAGGGTACCTGTTATACTTTGCCTTGCTCAATTATATGCTATCTATTGTTGTGAATGGTATTTTTATTGTTGTTCACCCCAAAAAAAGAAAGATAGAGGAAAAAGTTTGTGGTATTTTACTCACTGGGAACATTCTTTCAACTTCTTGGGTGTTACTGATCAACCATGCCGGAGTTGTGTTCCCCTTCAAATCTATGCCTATATTGTTTACCTAGCTATCTTAGCTTATAATATTCTGGATTTCTATGTTGCATGTTCTTGTCAGCTTCAACATTGAGCAGTGTTTAAGTTTTGAGGCTATCAAGGATTAAAATGGGGTTGCTCACTTCTTCAGTGTTGTCCTAAACATGTTATCTAGCATATGGTCCACATCTTGCTAGATACCCCAGATAATTTGTTATTGGTTGTTTCAGTTACCACACTGAAATATTGTAGTGTTGGGCACAGAAAGTTTAAAATATTGGCTTTTGAAAATTTGGGTCCGGCCCTTGTTATTTGCATTTACTGAATATGTACAGCGTACTGCCAGCTAGCCATATTATGTGGTTTAGTTTGATACTATAAACAACTTGTATGCTTAAATGTATGGAAAATTAGTTTGAAAATTAAATAACATTTAACTGAATACTCTTTTTGAAAGTCGTATTAAGATTCATACTTTAAGAAAAGGACCGTGTTTCTTCAGTACATGTACACACACAACTATGTCCCCTGATGTTTTGTGTTGCACTATTTGCTATCAGGACAAAAAGCATTTATTGTAAATTATGACTCAACTCATTTGTCAGGATTACTGCATTATTTTGGTCCTGTAATTAGAGTTAGGTATTAGTTTTACTTTTACATTAGTTTTCAATCAACAGCACAATAAAAAAGGCAGTAGCCCAAGTTGTAAGCTATCGGCCAACTAATCAAATCCATGTTCCTCTTCTTATGTATGTGTGGCTGTTGCACAAGTTGCTGCATTTTGTTTTTGGATTTTTCATATTCCCAATATTTATGAGGATTTTGACCTGCTTTGTCATTTTAACGGTAGCATCTGCGTCTGTAAATTTGGTTTGAATATATGGTTAGCAAACTATTACTTATCTCATTCTCTGGAATATTCAGGAGAGACTTGAAGTTATCGAAATGGATCAACGTGAATACACATTGGATGATGAGGACCAAAAGGCACAAACAGTTATTTTTAAACCTGAGCCTGACAAGGATGACACTGCTGTGTTGAAGAAAACACTATCATGTTCTTACCCCAACTGTTCTTTCACTGAAGCACTTAAAAAAGAAAATGAAAAGCTTAAACTAGAACTACAACGGTCACAAGCAAATTTGGATATGAATCAGTGTGAAGTCATTCAACGTTTACTAGATGTCACAGAAGTTGCAGCTTATTCTGTTCCAGCCAAGTGTTCACCGGAGAAAAGTCACAAGAAAGAGGAATACAATTACTCTGATGTCAACAGTGACCAGGACCATTCATCTGATGAAAAATACCATGCAAAAATTGACAAGCATTCACCATCAAGGTGATGTATTTCTCTCTTCCTCAACTTCAATGTGTTTTAGGTTCACTCACGATAACTAGTTGACCAAAATCAGAATATTTATGTGAATTTTGAACCATACCCTTCTGTTATCTTGGAAGACAAAATTTTACCTTTTAACTTCTCTAAAAAGTTCCTGCTTCTTCCATCCCTTTATTTCAGTTACATGCAGTCAATAATAGTTATTTTTAATAAACTTATCTGTCTTTACCTTTTTTATTACTAACTTATATTGATGTCAAACAGATATTCAGTTGCGCAAAAGGATCTGGCATCAACTGGAGGTTCATATCAGCAGGAAGATTGGCACACTGATTTACTCGCTTGTTGTTCTGAACCTTCTCTTTGTATGTCCCTTGCTTGATTTTCTTTAGGTTTTGTTTACCATTTTTCCATCCAAGGTTTATTACCTGTATATTGTGGTTAACTGTATTTGTACTTGTAGCCTTATCAATGATATAATGCCTTTTTTGTTCATTTCCATTATGTCAGCGCTACTAGTTTGGTAGTTTGTAACCCTTTATCATGTGGAATGCTACAAAATTCGTGCTCTTTTGTGCCATCAATTTGAGGCTTATTTTTCATCTTTTTAAGCTATTGTATGCTTAGCATGTGTCTGTTGAGGTAAAATGATTTGTTGATCCCCCCTTCCTTTTTGGGCATTTGGGATCTAATCAGTTGAAATATTAGTTTAATGTAAGTTTGACTTTATTTCACCAAATTTTAATCCCTCATGTTGCACTTACGGGAATGTGGTTTGCATGATATTTTTTCAACACCTAATTGGATGAAAAAGATGACTGCATGAAAATTAGAAAACAGGATAGATGACTTGAAGAAGTCTCGATAAGGAGAGAGTAGATTAGATGGAGATGGTGGGTACCCTATCTCTAGAGGAAAAGGGAGATCAAGAAAACAATAAGCGAAACCATTAAGAAAGATTTAGAGGTCAATGATTTTTCTGTAAATACTATTCATAATAAAATAATATGGTGCTATTTGATCTATGTAATTGACCCTACTTAGTGGGAAAAGGCTTGGATATGGCTTGTGTGATGCACTTGGAATAAGATGAATACATGTCGAATCAGGGAATTGGAATATTTATGTTGCTGGACACCTTTTTTCTTCTGTGAATCTCAATCAGACTAGATGCTGTTAGTGGTAATTGTGGAATCTGCCTTTCTCTGTTTTTAACTTGCATGTTGAATCACACATGAATAATTGTCAAGGGGTTGCCTCATTGAGCTTTGAAAACCCCTTATGTTTTGATGAAATAGAAACTATACTGGTCAGTCCTTTGAATGGCAGAAAAAAACAAGGAGATAGTATAAACACAGCAAAATTATTTCAAGAGAGCCTCCAATACCTCTATACTTCCCCTTCTTAATAACAAGTGTAAAATTTGCTCTGCAGGTATGAAGACATTCTTCTATCCTTGTGGAACATTTTCAAAGATTGCTTCTGTTGCAAGAAACAGGCCCATATGTAAGTTAGCTGTAATGCACTGTGTTAGTTTTAAAGTGATGAATGTACTTCTGGTTGTTGTTTCATTTTAAATGTTTCCTGCCAAAAAATCTTGAATTTAAGATCAAGTTGACCATGACTTTTTTGGGTTCACCTTATTCAAATCTCTTCCTTGTTTACCATGACATTTTTGGAAAGCTAGAGTGATGAAATCTGGAATCTTTACTTCATCAACTTAGCT
The DNA here is from genome assembly GCF_000004515.6 of Glycine max. Classification (NCBI taxonomy): domain Eukaryota; kingdom Viridiplantae; phylum Streptophyta; class Magnoliopsida; order Fabales; family Fabaceae; genus Glycine; species Glycine max. The sequence goes on from NC_038247.2 coordinate 5,976,337, forward strand.
GAAGATTAGATTAGGGTTTCCTACAGCCACCACTCTCCGTTACAGAACGAGATCACTCATTGATGCTTCCACAGAACCCTAATATCTTGTTCAGACTAAAATAAACTTTTTTATGTTGTGAAAACTGAAGATGATATCATGATAAGGACTCAAACCACCCATGCCCACAGAGACCCACTATTTGGAAAGTATATTCTAGGAAAATAGGACTTAATTTTAATAAATGTAATGTTAGAACTTGGTTTTTGAGAGAAAACCTGAGTTTCTGAACTTTAGGACAGCCAAGAAATTGCTGTAATTTCTGTGATCTGGTGTCATTTAATCCTATTTTCTTCTATTACAACTGGCATTCTATCTGAAGCAGAGTGTTATATCTTGAATATTTTTACCCACAGTATTTATCCACAACTTACAAGTTAATGCTAAGGGTTCTCTTTGTTGCAAAAAAAAAATCGTTACTTATAATGTTTACCTTCAATCTGGTTGGTTTGAAACACTTTAAGCATTATTGAGGTTCTGTTACTATGTTTTCAGTTTTGTGTTTTTTCAGCATCTGGAGAAGCATGTAATGACTTGATGGCATATTCGTTAATTTTGTCTTGTTGTTGCTATACTTGCTGCGTAAGGAGGAAGCTTCGGAAGATGTTGAACATCACAGTAATGCCTCATCCATTCTTTGCATAAATATGACCTCTCATCTCCTCTTTTTTGGTACCTAGTGTTTGTGGATTTTTATATATCAATTAGCTTTTAAGAAGCAGATTGCATGTGAAGCTTTCTTTGGAATCATTACTCATTGTAAATGCATTCATTTTATTCCATGGGATATATTCCATAATCCCCACTTATTTTTGTTAGTGTGCGCATATCATTCAGTGTATTATTAATCCTTTTTTCTATGCAATTTATACCGTTATTATTTCAAAGTAGGTCCTGCTCAATTTTCAAGGTGAGTTAAAAATATTGATAACGTATTTGTTAAAATTTAAGCATACATCGGAATTTAGTATTAAGCATACATTTGCTGGTCTCTTTAAATGTTTTTTTACCCACAGCTACTTTCTATGCTAGGGGGGCTTTATTGATGATTTCCTCTCTCATTTGATGTGTTGCTGCTGTGCCCTTGTGCAAGAATGGAGAGAAGTGGAGATCCGTGGGCTTACTGGTATGCCCTCCTAATTCTTCAGCTTACTTGAATGGAATATTGGGAACTTTATCTTGTTCAACCTGCTAATTCACCTTCAGCTTATTATAAATTGTTATTTATATTTCCGTGAAGCGTTTTCTTTTTAGCTCCAAATTATTCTCGGTGATCAGTGCTCAAGTTGCATGCGAAATGTTTGATGCCAAACCATTTTGCAGGTTCTGAGAAGACCAAAACAAGCCCTCCACCCTCTCAGTACATGGAATCTTAACTAACAAATGAGATTATCATTTGGTTGTTCGGGATTCAAGGTTCCTTGAAGACCTTATTAAAATAGAGGCTATTTGGCTATATTAGAATTCTCACAGGAAGGCAGGAATTATGTATTTTTATTCTCACCGCACCTGGCCTCGTTTTAACTATGTATAGTAATTTTATTTTGTTGTACTCGAAAAAAATTGCTATTAGATATAGTTGATGGTGTATCATAAACCTTTTTTTTTTTGTTTCCCTGGTTTAATATAGTCTGAATTAATTTCTTGTCATGTTTTGTCTTGTCATGTATAAAATTAAAATCTTTCATTTTTCACAACTCATTCGATTAGTTAACCCTAGTTTTTTTTGGCGATCTCGGTTTTTTTTATACATTGACAAAGAATAAAGCTAAAGGAGAGGCAGTTAATCTCACAACCCTTTGTGCTCATAATGTCACCCTAAAAAGAGAATTTAAGGGTGTAAGCAGGAATGAGTGGACCTGACCTTGATGTTTCATGGTTTAGAGACATGCCACATTTAGTTTCTTAGGGAGCGCCACCCTCTCCATGGGAGGTTCCTTTACCTTCATGTTCATGGGAGGTTTTTCTTCCATTTCTGGTGTGTATTTTTCTCTCTTTAGTGAGAGTTTTTTGTTCTTTCACTTTTTTTACCACTACCATCTCTCTTCCCTCTTCTTAAAACTACTAACTTTTTTTTCTTCTCAATTTTATCCTCACTAATTTATTTGAAATTTCTTTTTTATCCTTTTATTCTATTTAAAAACCCTTTTACTTATTTTAACATTCTTACAAACACTAGACCAGATTTTTTTTATAGACATTTATTTTCTTAGTTATTATGAAACTTGAAATTTTACTTTTTTTATTATTTTATTTAATGTCAAACTATTTATTTTAATGAATTAATACATTGTTTATTTTTTATTTAAATATTTGTTCACTAAACAAAAGTTGATATAAAATCAATATTATAAAGAAAAAAAATAGTTTTTATCTTTTTTTAAAAAAATAATATTATTGATAAAAAATTGATTTTAAATAATATAAGTTTATTTAATTTAGTTTTACTTTTTAATAAAATGATTTAAAACAAAATTAATTTATTAAAATTTTGATTTTAAACCATATGAACAAAATCATCATATGTTTACTATTCTTTTTCCTTATATAATACAAAATTATTGTCCTACTTTTTAAGAAGATAAATTATTAAGAATAAATTCAAATATTAAAAATATTAAATATATTATTTTATATTATTTAACATTTATCAACAATCTCATAAAAATTCTTGTAGAATTAAGAATAAATTTTTCATTCTATACATGTGAAATCATGAATTAGTAGCTGCATTTGATCTCCATTAATCACACAAAATACTTTCTTTTCTTATTTATTATCTTTTATATTATACTTTATTGTACATATTATTAATGAAAAGGGATTTTTTTTCCCATCTATTTGTCCATATTTTATCATTTTCTCAAATGATTTAAACATTTAGCTTTATTTTTAACCTTTTTTATTCCAGTTAAATTTTAATTTCAAATTTAATTTAATTTAATTTTCAGAGTATTTCCACTCTCACTTGCCACGTCAACAATTTCTTTCTTAATCGTATATTTGATTTTTTTTAATCACATACTTTTTAATCTATTATTTTCAATGAAAGAGCAAAATCTAGTACATGGATATAGATAAAAATGAGGGTAATTTGAATAAGATGATTGAGAAATATTTTTTTGGATTGAATATTGAATTAAATTTAAAATTAAGAAGTATATTTGAAAGGAATTAAAAAAAATAAAAAATACTTAATATATAGGAATTATTGAATAAGATGTAAGATATATGACTTAATGAAATTGAAAATAAATCTTGATTAAAATGTCCTCGTTCAATAATCTAAAATAATTATAACTCTTAAAAATGTTTCATGTTCATGAATAATTCTTAAAAATACTCTAATACAATAATGACATAGATCGTATATTTATTTGTCTTGATCCTTAATTAATCTTTTAGCAGTAGTTAATAATTATATATTTCATTTGTTCTTGGATTTCTCATTTTAATAGAATTAAATACTAAAATAATAGCATATTTTTTAGTAAAATAATAATTTCTTCAAATCCATGTCCATATATATCAATAAAAAAAATAAAAATCATACCAAATCTTGTTTTTGATTGCAAAATCATATCAAATCTGAATCCAGCAATGGAAAAGAAATCTAATCTAATGTGACGCGGGAGAGACTAGGGGACGTAATATAATGATCTAATGGATAAACAAAACGATATATTTATTTTTATTTTTTTAAAAAAAAGAAGTCCCTTTAGTCCTATAAATAAAGCCCAAGCGATATATTTGGTCTTTCATCCCCAATCAGAGAGAAAAGTTAGGGTTCACAACTTTTCCTTTTCCTTTTGCTTGCGAATCTGAATCAAATAATCAATCATCCATTCATTATTCATCATGTCGTCGGCGAAGAAAATCACGCTGAAGAGTTCGGACGGCGAGGCTTTCGAGGTGGAGGAGGCGGTGGCGCTGGAGTCGCAGACGATAAAGCACATGATCGAGGACGACTGCGCCGACAGCGGCATCCCTCTGCCGAACGTGACGAGCAAGATCCTGGCGAAGGTTATCGAGTACTGCAAGAAGCACGTCGAGGCCGCGAATCCCGAAGACAAACCCTCCGAGGACGATCTCAAGGCCTGGGACGCTGAATTCGTCAAGGTCGACCAGGCCACGCTCTTCGATCTCATCCTGGTCAGTTCCTTTTCGATTGACCACTTTAATAATAATTTCGAATTTAATAATCATTAATTCCTAAATTGATCATGGTTTACGCGTTTAGAATCTGTTTTAGTTCGTGTTTTTCCTGCGTTTGCTGTGTGTTACTTGCTTTGGTCGGTGATGGAGTTAGCTAGTTCTTCGAATTGCGTGCCGTTGCAATTTGGCAATTTTGCTAATTGTTGTTTTTATTATGTTACCTGATGGCTAACCCTTGCTGAGAGGTTTTATAATTGTTTTGGTTGATTATGAGTTTGATGCAGGATTGCTCTTTTGTTCTGTTTTTATGGGCTCATACAAGGAAGGGACGGTTTGTTTATATGTACCTGATGTGTGTTTTTGCATTAAATTGATGGTATTTATAATTTGCTTTTGCTTTGTCAACGGCTGTTATTTTGTAGGTTCAACATTTGCATGATATACAATTTGTTCAATATTATTGGGCTCCCTCTACCTTTTTATCATTTTGTATATATAGACATTAATTGAATAATATAAACTATAAATTTTTTAATAGCTGTCATCCTATTGTCTACTCCATGGCATAGCATACTGGGCCTACTGCATCATGCTCTGCTATCATGAATTTCAAACTCTGGAATTGGTTGTCGTAAGATATTATTAGGGGTACCAGAATTGTGCATTGGGTGTAGTTAAAATGCAACTGAAACATTTTTTAGAAGAAATTAATAATTGGAGTGTAAATTTGTAGATTCACAAAGATATTCCATATTATAGTCTAGTTTTATTAGATTTTGGTCATTTCAATTTGTTGTTCATAGGATGATGTAGTTTGTTGTGAATGACTGCACGTGTATTCAACTATCTCTTTTTTGTCGTCAATGGCCTGAGGTCTCTTGCTACTAGGTTTCCTCATTTTCCATGTTTGTATTGTTTGTGCATTGCAATGCCACATAAACTCTGTTTATTTAGTAGGTTAAGTCTGTACTAATACATATTAATGTGACAATTTTCTTTTTAGGCTGCTAACTACTTGAACATCAAGAGCCTGCTGGACCTTACATGTCAAACTGTAGCCGACATGATCAAGGGGAAGACTCCAGAGGAAATTCGCAAGACCTTTAACATTAAGAATGACTTCACCCCTGAGGAGGAAGAGGAAGTTCGTCGGGAAAACCAATGGGCATTTGAATGATTTTGTTAATCTCAAAAAATCTGAATCAAAGATCTGCCATGTGGATTTATGCTATGCTTGTTTGTTTATCAAAGATCTCTCTTGTAGATTTGCCTATGCTATATACTTGTTTGTTTTATATTCAAGACTATTTCCGTTGACTGTGTTCACTACAACTAGTCATAAGAATTATCTTCCTTCATGAACTTAAGAGCACTTTGAATTGTAAGTAATAGTTATGATGAGGGATGCGTTGATTCTGACACGAGGGTTATTGAGTTCAATAACAGCCAACCCTTGGCTCCATATTTTTCATCCCGTGAACTACGTGATAATGTGTATATGCACCTTTGTAAAGGGGAGGTGCAGAAACAAGATTCGGAGACCATTTGATCATGTTTGCCAAGGTGGTAGGTAGCTCCATGTTTCATGGTCGATTCATATTACTTTTCATCACGTCTCACTAATCTACATTAATGTGTTACTTTCAGACTTTGTCATTCATGTCTAAGAAGTAAGAGAACATTCCAAGTATCTTATAATATTCCAGTATATTTATGCTCTATTCCCAAGTGAACTTTTTGGCACTACTTCCACTTTGATAGTTCTTCTTGCAGATGTCTATTAAAAATTAGAGCACATGAATTACCCTAGACCTGACCAACAAATTATATTTAGATTTCCATACTAAATAATGATTTATTTCTTGATTGAAAATTATGACAATTTATTTATTTTGTTCGAATTTGTATCCTTTTTCAGTCGATACACACTTTCGTTGCAGGATATCTTCATCCGTGAAAGCAATGGATTTTTATCTTCATCCCGTTTTAGTCGATACACTTTTGTTCAAATTCCATAAATATATTTTTTTTCAAATGGGAGTCCCCCTAAGAGCATTTGCAACGCTATTGCTTACACAGGAAGTTGTTTCGAAGTTAAGCAATGTTGTTTATCATTGGAGTAGATGATATGGTGTTGCTTAACCAATTTATCATTTTCCGAACTCATTAAAGCAACTCATTTGGAAATCTTAAGTCTGAAATGGGGTGTACGATCTACCAAAAAAAGCTCTTAAACAACTTAATAAGCAAACTATACATTATAGAACAACTTAATAAGCAAATACATTATAGATGCTCTGAGTTAACAAGGAACGCCAATGAAAGTCGGAAAAAATATCTCGTCCACGAGGTTGCCTTTAGGTTATCCGCTTTAGAGTGGAGATTAGATACTCGTCCTATAAATAACGGTGACCGATCATAATATCCTCATTGCGTTTTTAAACATATGATAATTTGATTGATTGATTTATTTCCTTTTTACACACAAGAAGATAGCTTTAATCTAGAAAAACTTATTTTCATATGAAATTTTCATACACACAAGAAGATAACTTTAATCTAGAAAAACATATTTTCATATGAAATTTTTTCATCTTGCTTTTTGAGATGAGATAAAAAAAAATTATATTCCTTAGTATTTTTAAAATGCCTCGTTAGTTATTAGTAAATAAGTCCGAGTGTTAACTGCGTAAAATGAATTTAATTGTTATTAAACAAACCAACATGAAGACGAGGTTTTGTATGTTGTGATGTCAGCTTGTCATAATCTTTCAAAATTTTATATTTCTACTTTCTAGCATCCTTTGAGTAATCCATTTCAATAATAAGAAGATTAATCATCTCGACAACCAATCCTTCTGTTGCAGGGAAGTAGAAAAGTCCGTGGTGGGAGAGAAAGTGAGTCTTGCACAAGCAATGCTAAACTTAAACAAGATCATGAGCTTAATCATAAATCCAAAACCTCAACACAAAATTGGGATTTCTGCAAGTATCCGTATGCATGCCCGAAGAGACACTTGGATCTATATAAAACTGGGATCCTACACGATTGTTGAGTGCGTGGATGTCTCTACCAACAAAAATCTTGATAGCTTAAAAAAGAATGTGAATTGAATTCCTACACTACTTGTTCAAGGGTCTGCATTATTTGTCATCTTCACTTTTGCTGATATTCTAGCTAGTACTGTTTCTGGCCTAAATCAGAACTTAGCAACCTGAATCTATGAGCTAGTTCATCCATCATCAAGTCTACCGCAGTACCGCTTCAATTCCCTCTTGCCCTTTGTCTGTAACTTTGAAATTGTGAACAATATTTTTCAAGTCCACAAGACTGCTTCTAGCTATTATCCCCAGCCTTCTTTCCTTAATCAGTTTTTGCACTCCAGAAACATTCTGCCATTGAGCGGACACGGCATAAATGATCAGTAAAAACTGGTAACAGGCGCGGTTCTTAGGATCCATTTCAATTAGAATCTTAGCAATCCGTTCCCCCAAGTATGCATCCCTCTTGAAATGACACAAACCAAGCAAACTTGCCCATGCCAATGACTCACGTGACATATCGCCATCAAACTCTGCTATGCTCCTCAGAAACTCTTCTGCCTCGCCAACAAGCCCCAAATTTGCAAGAAGGTTTGCCATGCACCAAAAATGAGCATAATTGGGCTTCACACCAAACGCATCAGTCATCTGTTTGAAGAAAGACCTCCCCTCAGCCAACATCTCCGCCCGAGCACACGCACAGAGAACACCAATGAAGGTACTTCATCAGGGAGCAACCTTGGAGTCTCGTCACTCTCAACTCCATATTTCATCTTCCCCATCCCAATCATTACATCAAACAGGCCGAGTCCATCTTCAGGACTCCCACGAATGCAGTGCCCCAAGATCATCGCATTCCAAGAGACCAAATTCCTTTCTCCCATCCTCTCAAACACTCTCCGCGCATCCTCCACCTTTCTGCACTTACAGTACATATCAATCAACACCGTATCAAGAATCAAACTTGACCTCACCAACATCCTAACGATGCTCCCATAAACCGACTTCCCTTCCTTTCAGTCTACCCGACCGACCACAAGCTGTAGCCACACAGACCATAGTCCTAGCATCTCCCCTCAATCCCAACCGGCCCATTTCACGAAACAACTTCATCGCATAACCAGGATTCCTACCCTTCAAATACCCACTTATCATGACATTCCAAGTAACCAAATTCCTATCAGGCATTTCATTAAGCAGTCGGTGTGCAGCATTCAACTCACCAACCATCATAATCCCATCAATGATCGAGTTCCGCGAAACCAAATCCCTACTCAACATTCCATCAAACAACACCCTAGCAAGCTGAACATCCCCGCAACAAGCATACATGTGAATCAAAGAGTTCTGCACCGGCAAAACAGAGTCAACCCCATTCTTCGTGGCCTGAGCATGACACTCCTTCCCGGAATCAATGCAACCCATTTTGGCACATGAAGCAACGAGTGGCACGAAGGTGTAGCTGTTGGGGAAAAACCCACACATCAAAGAGCGGAAGTAGAACACAATCGCTTCGCGGGGAGCGTGGCTGTTACAATACGACTTGATCACAGTGTTAACGCAGAACGTGCCGAGGGAATTGATGGTTCGAAAGATCAAAAGGGTGTAAGCGAAGTTGCATAAGTGTGAGGCGCGGCTCAAAACGGTGCGTGCCAAGAAGGGGTTGCGGAAGAGGCTGGAAGTGACGAGGAGGGCTTGCATTTGAAGGAGGTGGCGAGCGTTTCGGCATGAGTTTTGAAGAAGCGCATCGAAGTGTGAGAAGAGTGAGAGTCTTCGTTGGTGAAGTATTGTTGTTGGTGATGGTGATGGCGATGGGGCGCGTGCGAAAAGTGTTTCGGAATGGGAACCGTTGGCCCGTGGAGACTCTTCTGGCCATTCATTTGGAGCTTGGTTCTCACGGTTTTCTGATGCGGAGAGCTTAATCGCCATTGACGAACATTTCTCATTGTTTTCTTGTTTAATAAGGTGTAAAAACGGTTAACTAATGCGAATTACTGTTGGTATAACTTTTTAATTTTTTCTTACAGAACTTTAAAATAATTAATATAAAAAGTAATAAAAAATTGTATATAACAGTTTATGATTAAATAATACTAATATAAAAGAAACCTTTTTTTAAGTATATTTTCATTTTAAAGCTTGTTAGAATAAACTTAGTCTCTCATGGAGTATTTTAAAATTTCAAGGAGTTTAAAATTCAAGGAAATTAAAATTCTTAGATTTTTTAAAATTCTTTATTTGGATAAATCAATTTAAATTTCTTGAATTTCAAATTTCTTGATAAATCAATTTAATTTTTTTATATTTTTGAATTCTTATATCATCTCCGCAACTCCATTAACAACAGCAGTTACCGTTCCACTAGCAGCATCCACGAGATTGATTTGATTCCCTTCAACGCCGTCTATGACCTCCGCTGCATCACTGAGCGCAAGCTCTTCTCCGGTTACCTCTGCGAGTGCATCTAGGTCTACGATAGCGTGCGAAAATCCTTTGTGGACACGAGCTTTCGCAAGCTCCACATCGAAAAGCTCAACATCGGAGACATTCAGCGCCTCGAGTAGGAGCAGCTCGAGAACAAAATCAGACGCGGGATAAAAGTCGCCAAGGTCTGGGTTAGAACTCTCTTTGCGAGCGAGAAGAAGCTCTGTGAGCAAATCTTCGACGGCGTCGTAACTTCCATCAACGACACTTGCTTCATGGAGACGGTGAAAGGTCCTCTAATTCAGCTCCTCAACTTTGTCGAGGCGATAAGCATAATCTGTAGGTCGCCAGAGAAGTTGTTCAAGATTCTGGTTTTGCATGACACCTTGACGAATTTGATGCTGGATATTGACGTCGTGTTTGATTCAAAGTCATCAGAGTTGATTAGGGTCGCAAGGGAGAGCGTGTGGGTGGAGAGGGACGAGTGAAAGCAAGTGAGGTGTAGGTGGAGAGTGATGAAGGAGACCAATCTATAGAGAGGAGTTGCTAAGAAATTTAAATTCTCTCATTTTTCTAAGAATTTCAATTCTTTCTTTCTCTATTGAATAAAATTCCTTATTAAAATGACTGAATTTAATTTATCTTTAAATGATTTATCCAAACATGTAATTTTACTTTAAAATATTTTAATTACATAATTAAAATAAATTACTCAGTTAAAAGTTATCATCCAAACACACTCTTAATTTCTACATAATATCAATATAAATTTTTTTTACTCGATCAATCAGGATACTTTTGAGGTAATTATTATAAAATAATAAACTTATCATGATAAATTATACATTAAGAAAAACATATTTCTCCTTTGACCAAAATAAAGACACTCCAACCAAAAATTCTAGTTAAGATTAATATGTAAATAGATTGAGCCTAAGCTAAAAACACAATAACCAAGCTCAAGCTAAAAATATTGTAGTCAAGCTCAAATTAAAAGTACTCTAACCAAGATCAAGGCAAAAAATACTTTAGTCAAAGCCAAAAAATATTTTGGATGAGATTGAGATGAAAATATTCTAATCGAAGTAGCAGTGAAATATGTTTGGACATGTAGAGTGAAAGATGTTCCAGCCAAAGTTAAAGCAAAAGATGTTTTTACGGGAGTTGGTTGTTTTTATAAAAAAAATTTAGAGGAATGGATATACTTTGAAAATATTACACGTCATGCATAAGTTGTGTTTTAGAACACTAACAAAACTTTGTTAAGTGTTTTAAAACATGACTTTAGAATATCATAATTTTTTTAAAAATAAATATAAAATACTCAAAGTTGTGGTTGAAAATATGATTTAAATTTATTTTAAAATAAAATACTTGAAGTTGCGATTCATAACACATATTTTTTAATTTTTTTTTATAAAAAAATTCATGATGTTCTAAAATCATGTTTTTAAACACTACTTATTCATAACTTGTAATAATTTTAAAATCTATTAATATCTGTAATTTTAAAAAAAAAAAATCCACTCCTACTAAATTTGCCAATATGATAACTTAAAGATATTCTAATTGAGACCAAGTTAGAGTAAAAAATAAAGATAGTCATATAAATTGGAATAATTACAACTTTATATATAATTGAGAGAAAAAATATTTTGGAAATGATCATCAGTTTATTTAATTCTAAAAATAATTTTACAAGTTATTTCTTAACACTATAATTTAAAAAAAAAAAAAAAAAAAAAAAAACACTTCTTGACATTATCGAAGATGTTGCTCCGTGGCAGTGATGCATGGAGTCTCAGATCAGATCTAGAGTGACGAAAAGACGGTCTCTTTTGCAAATATAAAAAGTTATTAAAGGACCATTTTGTAATTAAAAAAATAATTTCAGTGGTCTACTGTATCGTGAAGCCCATGAGAGTTGAGAGCAGCAGTGAGGTTGAAAGGGGATGGTGAGAGTAAGCAAAGAGGCTCTGCAAAAAGCAGCCAAAACCCTATCCGAAATCCTCGTGTGCCCTCTCTCTAAGCAGCCTTTGAGGTCTCCCCTCTCAATTTTATTATCATACATTTTTTCTTTTCACTTTTTACTGCAAAGAATGATTTGGGCGTTTCTTCCCTAACTTGAATCCTCTCTTTTTCGTTTAGGTATTGTGAGGAATCAAATTCCTTAATCAGCGATGCTATTGGCGTTGCCTTCCCCGTCAGTTCCTTCTCCTCCTTCCTTTCAATTTTCCCTGTTCCTTTTGATCATTTCAGAATTTTAAGGTTCCTTGCTTGTTTGCCTACCATGTTGTTTTGTTACTGAATTTCTAATTGTCCCTGCAAGTATAAGCTCATAAATTCCACAATTTATGTTTTTTTCTGTAAATTTCACCCGGGAAGGGTTCTTTTTTTTCTTTTTTCTTTTTTTAATTTCTGAATTGTGAAGAATTATAAAATGTTTGTGTTGAAATTTTTATTACAGGGAAAAATTATCCCTCCCTCCAATAATAATTCTTATGGCTGATATCACTGCTCATTAGCAAACATAAACTATGCAAGACGTGTCTTTTTTCATGTAAATAATAATGTGCATGTAGTTTTTGGTGATGACTTCTGTAGTTATGTTTCTTTTTTGTTTTTTACCTGTTAGATAAAAAATGGGATACCATGCTTGGTTCCAAGAGATGGGAAGATACTTGAGGAAGAAGATGCCTCAAAACCTGATAATGATACCAATTTATCTGCAGTAAATGAAGAGAATCAAGGAAGAAGTGGCCTAAGATGAAGTGTAAGATGTTTCGACTTCAATTTCTATGATCAATTGTCTGTTAGCCTAGGTCGTGGTGGAATGTTGTGTGAGTAAGATGTTACCCTGTTTACACTTTGGTGAAGAAACATTTTCTTTTTCTTTATTTTCCTACAATGGAAAAATTCTGGACAAATAAATCTCTCAATTTTCCCCTTCCCTTTATTGTTTGAATAGAGTTGATTTGTATCTAAGAGAGTTCTCTCTCTAACCACATGATTCTAGGTTTATTATTACTCGTGTGAAATTTAGTAGTGATACACAACTTCGTAAAGAAAGAAAAAAACTATAATGTTTTTGTTCAATAAGAAGTGTTTAAGATACTAACCTCTATTGAAGAGATATAAGGATTTCGTATTTGATATAGAAATGTATAATATCAATTGCTTTGCATAAAGAGGCTTTTCAACCTTGATCTATATATTACTGTTTTTCAAATGACAACGAAGCTAACTCATCTCCATCAAATTTGCAAGTAATTTTCTGCACCTGTGTCCATAAGTGAGACCTTACCCATAGGGGTGGGCAAAAACTAGTCCACTGGTTTGGTTTTATATCCAAATAGTCAAACTGATTTAGAAATTGGTTTAAAATTGAACTGATTTCAAAAAATTGATTATGAACTGAATTGATTTTTAATCAATTTTAAATTAGTTTTAATAGTCGAACCAGTTTCGAACTAGTTTTTCAAATAAAAAAAGATATTCAAGTGAAAATCAATTCGATTAGTCGAACTGATTTTGTAAAAACAATTCGGTTAATTGAATTGGTTTTATAAAATAATTTATTCTGTTTTTTTAACTAATTTGAAAAAAAAATTAATTTGATTTAGGTTTGGTTATAATTTGATTGAATGAGAATCGGTTTTTTTCCCACTCCTACTTACCCATCATAATTAGTTATTAGTTATGCAGATGTGATATTTATTGTTATTATTATAAGTTCATTACTCATTGTGATATTTAAAAGATCCCACAGAAAAAGAAGAAAAAAAAAGCACATGTGTAAATTATAGGACTCAGCGTTTTGTTTCTTATGGCATACCAAAGAGACATTATGACGTGTCTGTTTAAATATATTTATTGCTTTGCAATGTGATGTTAAGTAAAGGTTGAAGTCACAACACTATGGTAGTTTTGTTAAGGATAGTTTCTTTATAACACATCTTTGCAAAGAAACAATTCCTAACAAAACTAACGAAGAGATTGCAAGCGGATTTGGCAGTTTGCACTAAATGTTCAAGAGTTTTATTCTTGTCCGTTTATTCTTTTGAATAAAAAGTTACTTATAAAAATACAGGTGTGCATTTTCTTTTTCTAACAAGACGTGCATTTTTTGCTAAAACAGCTTAAACTTATTAAAAGTTATCGTTAACATGATATGGGAATCTCTTCGGCCAATCTTTACAATATTTACGTATTTAGTTATTTTTCCGCTTTAGTTAATGTCACGAGTTAGTATGTTATTCCCCAGATAATTTAAAACAAGGCAGATAAAATTTTAAATGCTTTGTTCATACTATGAGTAAAATAAAAAGGAAACAAAAAGAGTGATAGCAATACAAGAGAAATAGATTGGAGCAGATATATTATCTGGATGGATGAATAGAAATAAAAAAAAAGTAGAAAAATTTCTCTTCACTTGTTTTTTTTTTACAATTACTGTAGTTTTTTCTTCTTCTATGAAATTCTGAGGTATTTTTATAAGTTTCAACCTTTTGATATGAGACTAATTCTTAATGTTGAGTTTGGTCATACTTAAAATTGTTTAAATGAATTAAAAAAAATTGGAAGAATTAAATGTCATGTGAAAATTATTTTTAGACAAATTAGAAAATTGACTCTATTATTTTTTTCTTATGATAAAATTGTTAATTATTTTAAAGTTTTGTTATAATTTTTTTTAAGAAATTTAAAAATAAAAAGATAAATGTAAATTTTAATATATTAGTTTTTAATCATAAAACTGATATTTATTTATGTTACAATTTTTTTTATAAAAAAGATATACAAAATTTTTCCTATATTAGTTTCTTAACCATCAAATTTGTATTTATTAGTTTATGTTACAAAAAATATATTTAATTTTGTTTAAAAACAACTGTAAACGATACTTCAAAGCATAAAACTAATGCCAACGAGCAAATTTCCGTTCCATTTGACGGGTATAACGATGGAAAACAATTGTTTTGTCCCACATTATTATTTTTTCCTTTTCATTTGCGGGCCAACCAAAGTAACCAAAATTCCTATTTTTACTCTCTTTCACTCCTCAATTCATTCCTTTCAAATCATCTACAGCAAACATAGTGTAAAGCTCATTGTAGAAGAATCCTCATATATGCGAAGTATTGTGCATATTAATCGCTAAACGTGGGCACAGTGAAGAGTATATGAGTTTTCATTGACTAAGACCCGTATAAGATTTGGTGAAAATATTCAGCATGAGTGCCCTAGGGGCTAGGGGTATCAAAATACCTCTACTTCTCAATTGAGGACGACAAGCTATGATGCCTTCATGGAACGCCATCCCTAATTAATAAAAAGAGGGGGAAAAAACAAAGAAAGTAAGAAATAACAAGGGATAAGAAGAAAAAAAATTGTTAAAAACGCATAATCAAGCACATAGTACAAAGCACTAGGTGCTACACTTTAGTTAGGAATACGGTAGTTTATACTTTATAGCATTATTCTCCCTCAAAGAATCAGGTGTCTAGGTCAAGTGTAACACTCCTATGTTGGTGTAACCGCTTTTGTGTTTGGACGATTGAAATTGTCGCACAAACCTTATCTAACCACCCTTTCAAACCAAGCAAGCAAAACATCTATGACCAAATGAGAACTATAATTGTGACAGTGTGACCATTTGTTGCGACTCTTATTTCTTATTAAGGGTTCAATAGATATGCTTCCCTACCAGTAAAAATCAGATGACTCTCAAAGGCTTGGTATCACTTGTCATCAATTTAATTGGCCTAGCTGAGGGAACAAGGAACAATGATGCCCCCCCTTTACCTTGTTACATGCTATCTAGCCATATACAAAATAACAAGCAACAATCATCTGAATCAGCATCAGCATCCAATTTTAATGAGGATAGTTGGTGTTGTGTGTGCTTGTCAAGGTTAAAGGCCAAAGATGAAATCCGTGTCCTTCCTTGCTCGCACAAATTCCATAAGATTTGTGTAAATAAATGGCTTAAGGGTCGCCACAAGACGTGTCCACTTTGCCGTTTCTCAATGGGAGCCGAGGAGAAGTCTCATCGTGCCGAAATGTTCACTGAAGAGATGTTAATATGGTTTTCTTCTTTCCATGTAGCTGGTATGTAATGATCTAAGTTTCACCAGTGAATCTATTTGTAGTTTTCTACAAGCAGAGCCTTGCTTTGCTTTCAAGTTTTGTTTAAGGCTTGTGAATCTGATTTCGTGCAAGCTGAAACAAATTGTTATGGCTTATCATGCCTGCTATATATGAATGAAAATGTCGATGTTCATAAGGGGAAATGATTGACATTGCCACTTTCTTTTACCTTATTGTGGGATCGATTCTCTTCGATATACTATGTCTTCTGTACATATAAGAGAATCTATCCCCCAATATTTGATCATGAATTGCATAATAGGCAATAATAAGTTAATATTCAATATACGATGTCCATTTCTGAACCTTGATATATTTATAGAAAACTTCCTGAGGCCATTTCATTGAGCATGATGCTTTCTATTTTCAGCAGATACATCCTAAATTTCTTTCTTCAGAAGTGAGAGATCTTCAGAGGCGAATATTCTCTAGTTATTGTAAGCAATTGCATTCACTTTAAGCACACACTTCAATCTCTCTGGTTCCTCAAAAGTTTCATATAATATGCCAAAATGCTCTGTCCATAGTGACATTTTGTAATTATAAATCTGCAGGAACAAAAACCACCTAATTCAATAAATCAAATACCCCATGGCATATTGGCACATAAGAGATACGAGGTTCATATACCAAAGCAATTGCATTCTTTAAGAAGCATCGATCAATTTTCTCCCAACAGACACGTCACTAAAGGATACTGTAGTTAGATACATAGTTGAAAAGTCAAACTTGCTATGGTTTTTATTTGGTTACTTATATCCATGATATCATTAGTAGGAGATAATGGTGATTTCCAGAATATCTAATAATTTCTTATAAAATGATAATAATGGTTGGATAATCAAAGCTCTCAAAATAAAATTATTCATATCCACAAAGAATCATGAGAATACAATAAAGATGACATTGTATTAAAAATAATAATAAACACAACGTGGTTTGACACCTCTTGTTTACGTTCATGAAACTATATCAAAAAGATATTTTCAATATCACAAGAATGATTAACTTACCTCTCAAATAGTGTATCACTCTACAAACTCGAGTAGCTCACTCAATGGTTACAAGAAATGATAACATTCACACAAAGATATTTTTCTTTCGACAAAGTGACTTTGTTTCACAATCTATCTTCTCACACACTCCCTCTTTATGTATTGTTTCTCCAGTAAATCTCTTATCTATTTAAAGTGAAGATTGCTACCAACTATAATAAATAAGTTATCTTGAAAGTTGAAACAAAAATAACTTCTAATATACCCATTCAATTAAGGTTTATCTAGTAAAATATAATCTTTCACTTTACATTTAAGTCACCTAAATTTTAGTAATAAAAATTCAATTCCCAATATGTATGCACCTTATCTTTTGGCTTAAAACTCTAGCGTAAGATATTATCTAACACACTATTTATTATTAATTAAAATTGATTGAAAATTATATTAACTTGTAGATCTTATTTCTTGTTTAATAAGTTTCACACTATCACTCATGATTATATGATTTCTAATAAACTTTAACCAATAACCAAGTGTGTGTTAGACTATTTTTTGTTTGTACTCCTCTTTGATATATCTATAAAACGTAGTAATTTTTGGATAAGATATGTGATTTTTAGCTCATTATTAGTGTGCTCATGTTGTAAAATTACATATCACGTGCGGCTGGACAAAAAGAGATTTATAATTAGAAAAACTGCTGCAAGAATTAAAGATTATGCAGCAATACAAACCTGACCATAATAGATGATAGATCTTTGGTTGATATTAACAGATCACTATAACATACTCTCATCATCCATGACAACGATCACCCCCTGAACATGCCCATAAATTATAAATTGGCGATATTTATAAATTATAATTCTCCAGAGACCTTAAATAAAAATATAATCACAAACCATTCTTGATCAGTGTCTACTGTGTAAGAGAAGTATTTCAAAAGTGAAGATAAAATGTTGATATTATAGAAACACGAATAGACAGACAAATAATCAAAGAGGAAAAAAGTCAACAGTTGGATGGATTGCGAAAATATCTTCTATAGTCCGCATGCTAACGAAGAAAAAGCCATCCTCAATCTCAGAGCTATCAAAGTTGATTAAAAAGTAAATATTAACTAATGTGGATGCCATCTTCATATAATCTTGGTACAGCTAATTTAACGATTGTATACGTTAGAGCCTTCTGCTAATACCCAATGTCAAATTGTCAAGTGAAAAAGAAAGCTTTGAAAAAGCAAAACAAAAAATGTATTCCGTTGCCGGGAATCGAACCCGGGTCTCCTGGGTGAAAGCCAGATATCCTAACCGCTGGACGACAACGGATTTTTATTAATGTTACATTTTTCAATTTAATTATAACTTTTAAGATAGTCACTACTTGATAAATTATGCTTCTTTAGCAAATTTATGCGACCATGTAATTATAAGGCATACATCTGTAACTTATTTACAATAATTTTATCTTTTATCTTACAAAATATTGCGTTAAAAGTCTTTAATTAGATTAAAATTTTTACCCCATTTATTTTCAAATCATTAAAGCACAATACTGATGATGTGTCATCTAATAATGTTACTTAAAAAAAGTTAATGTGTCATTTTTTTTCTTTCTCATTTTGCAAATGGTGTTAATTATGAGAAATAATTTTAAAAGCAAATGACTTAAGTGTTTCTAATTCTCTTCTTTTATATCTTATTTCTTGTTTCTTTATTTTTTTTTTCTCAGGTCCATATAGGATATAAATGTCCTTAGTAGTGAGATAAAATTTATGGAGGAAAAAGTTACTTTTACTTTATAACTTTTAACGAATATTAAAATGAAATGAAACAACGAGTGGAAGAAAAAGACCTATGCAAATATAGCAAAAGTAACAAAGAAATGAAAAGAAAAGTTCGGATGGGGCGTAGAGGAAGTCGGTTAGTTCGAGGAAAATATAAGCATACAGAAAATAATGCTTGCTTGGAGAATCATATCATATTAGAATAACAAACGATTCATTGCTGGCAATACTCAAACAATGGAGCAAGTTTAATTACGAGGCATGGTTTAATTGGCAACTTGTTCTTTAAGTGAATGGAATTTATCTATAGTGCAAAGTTTAATTGAACTCATCGATGACACCTGATGATTAAAGGCATCAGATTTAATTTCTTATAGTAGAAATTATCCTCGCATTTGACTGAATGCAAGGAGTATAATTTAGGAGAGGAAAATGATAGATAGCTTTTCGATTAACCATGTTTCTGTCTTAATTTTTTTCTTTCAAATTTCACTTTTTATCCTTATACTGATTGATGACAGATATTATGTGTATTTTTTTAGTAAATTATATTTTTAGCATATCAGAGAATTTTACATTCAACATTTTTTTCTTCCAGAATTTGATGTTAACTGTGATATATAGCTTAGAAGAATGAGCACAGTTGGCGTGAGGGAACCTAGTGGGCCTGGGTTGATGGTGTGGTAAAGGATCTATATGCACGTGAATAAATTGCCTTTTGGAAAAGCTATTATGTTATCTGAGACATTGATAATTGGCAGCACCCCTGATCTACGTGAATAAATTAGCTAGTCTGAGGACATTCCCACGTGTGGAAGAACGTATTCATCCACTCTTGGGTGGACAACACTTGAGTCACAAATGAAGATATATATTTAGATAAAAGAATGGAGAGGAAAAAAACAAAACGTCTTTTAGGCCCCTCCCAAACACAACCACAAATTGAACTGCATCAAAGAAAAAGGCCCAGCCAGCAAATTATGAAGGAGCTGAATCTGATGATTCCAAGGGACCGCAAAGCAATGGAAATTATGTTCCAAATAGCAACTTATCCGTTACATACATCTTGCAACGGAAATTATGCTCCACCACCTATTTTTTGTTTGACCAACACCTGGAATTAACTTTAGAATTTATTTTTCTACTATTTACACTTTTTATCTGATATCATATATACCTCCTATGATAAACTGCTTAAAAGTAAAAGCAAATAAAACTAAAGTTTTAAGTCTACTATTCAACCAACAAAAAGTTATTTATTATTAATTTTTTTTAAGGTAAAAAAAAATTATATATGTCAACTAAAAAGTCTCATATATCACTATTTTTTTTTTAAATTTTAAAGTAAAAGAAAATCTCTCAATTTTTATTTAAAACATTAACGCCTTTAGTAGTTACACTAATAAATAATTAAATATTATTAAAATTTGATTTTAAAAGCAAATATTGTAAATATATCAATCTTATTATATATATGAAAACCACAAATTAGATGATAAGATAATCTCTTTATTATAATAATATCAATATATTCTAATTAAACTCTGAATGCTATATATTTTAATATAGAATTTATAAAAAAATTGAATATATATTATAATTTAAAAATGATTTTATTAAAATGAGTTTCACTCAATTCAAAAGCAAATGGGCTCCATATTAACAATAATCATGGTTGGTCTTCAAGTAGCATGACACTAGGGCTCCCTCAATGTCATTAGTGGATCAGACTCTATGCTAACTCTTCAAATACTCGGTCTTTATCCATATGCTTCAAGCATATGTATTGTGAGGGGAACCAAAGCCCTGACTTCTTGGCAAAGCTTGGCTCTTGATCAAAGTATTCAACTCCAGATCCCAGAATCTTCCCCTTCCCGGTTGAGGCAGCTTCTGTTAGCATATGCTTGCAGAACTCCCTTTACTAGGAATTTGCTTGTTTTCCTCTTTGTTCTTTTGTTCAGTTGTTCGTTGTTTAAAAAAAATTAACAATAATTAACAAAAAAATTAAAATTTTAAAATAAGGACTAGCGTAATACGAAATGGGTTAATAATTAGTTTTTATATTAAAGTATTAAAAATAATAAATTAATACATTATAATCTTAATTACTATTTCTAGCGACCTTCGAAAATATTTTTAAAAAATAAAATAAGTTCATTTATTAGTATAATAATAAACTGATGAGATAAAAGATAAATAAAAATAAATAATAGATTTTACCAAAATATTTTTTAAAAAAAATCTGTCACTATATTATTGACCTATTGGTATAAAATAAATATCTACAAACTTTATTAATTATTAATATCTAACAAAAAATCTAAATAATTATTTTTGGTAAAATCTCTCCTCCAATTACAATTTTTTTCTATCCCTCTAAATTTTGTTTGAAATAACCAAGTTCAATTCTACTAGCTAGACCAAACATTTTAGTTATAATATAGTGTATAGATTAAAATAGTGTTTCCATATCATTACTTATAATAAAAATATATAAGTGAAGCAATCTTAGGTATGGTAGCTAGCCAAGGTAAGAATGGATAGTTTCTTTTGAAGGAAAAAGAATGGATAGTTCACCAAACAGACAGCTTACTTTCCGCATGAAGAAAGTTCAGTGATAAAGAAGAAAATTGCAATACAAGACGTCAAATTCAAAACTAGTTAGGAGGACAATACCATATAAAGACCCATCAAAATAAGTTCCTATGGTTGAGGTCCCCCGCAGGGAACGCAAAAGCACATATATTCTTCTTCTTCCTTCTCATTATCTCATAAATACATTCCCCCAAATCACTGTCTAACGTATTTATTTTATAAAGGGAGGATTTCAACGTGGAAGGGTCACGACCACGAATCCAGAAATGCACCAAAACCCATTACATCATCATCATTCAAAAGGGTAAACCGGAGATTCAGGGGCATGTGATCGAGCGTTGACACTAAATAGTAAATAGAGACTCCTCAAAATGGAGCCGTAGATGCTCGATATAGGGTGGTGCCCTTCTTCTTTTGCTCACTGGATGCGGCTTCACACAACTGCAATCACATAGTAATAGTATAGGGATAATCCCCTAAAATCAATTAATCACCACCTTCCACATATCAAAGCATATTTGTATATAGTTACTGTTACTAAGAGGATGAACAACTACTGTTATCGTTGCGGGATAACAACAACACAAGTTATTTTATGTTTATACTGTTTTTTCTAGATATTTCCTTACTCCTTTTCAAAAATACAAATATTCTCTTATTATAGTTTTTGTTATTTTACCTCTCTTCCTAATATTATTCATCTTCATCTAGTTGCATTCTTCTCTCTTTTCTCGCCTTCTTTTTTTTTTCAGAGATCACATGTATCTTTTAGGGGCACATGCTTGAGCAGAGGAGAAACATTATGGACAGTAAATTCTCTCAAAGAAGCTACATATTCGATAACTAAATTCAAAATTACTAGTTAAACTAAAATAATATTATGTTAATTGCTTCACATGATATGATATCCTTTTACTTTTCTGCTTAATATATAGGAATGTAATTTCTCTAATCATAATTAAACTATACCTGTTGTTGCTGTCTTTTGAGCCTTGCATTCTCTTCCTTTAAGTGCTCCACTTCAAGCTCCAGTTCATTCGTGTAAGCCTGAAGAATCGAAAAAGGGGAGACGTGTTAAACATTGTTTTTTTATAAAATAAAAAAATAACGAAAATGATATAAACTGCATAACGTAATCTATACGTTCCACTCAGCAACAGTGATGTTTTTTTTTTATTAATAATTTTTTTGTTTTCCACGGGTAATATTGTTTGGAGACTATCTTGCTCACACACACGTCGAACATTAAAGATGACTAGTCCTTCGACTATAACAATGTGGTTTGTTATGTTGTTACTATGGCTGTGCAAATTAATTCGGTATAAAAATCGAATTCATCTGACTTTAAATTATTTTAATCGGTTTAATTTTATATTTAAATAATTAAATTGGTTTGAAAATCAATTTAAAACAAAACTGATTCAAAAAATTAATTCTAAATCAAATTAATTTTTAATCCATTATAAATTAGTTCTAAGAATTGAATGAATTTCAAATTAATTTTCAAACTATTTGTTTAAATAAAAAAATGTGTAAGAAAAAATAAAATATTAATTTTTTGTTGAATTAATTAAATTTAAATCGGTAGTTGTAATGATAGAAATAATATAATAATATAGGAGGGTGAAAAGAATTAGGAAGTAGCGAGATATATAATATTCCTGTTTTCTAGCACGAGATCGTGCGGCGGACTCGCGATTCTTGATCATGCGCTTATTTCTTCTGTCGGCAGCAGGAGGTTGAGCAGAAGTTTTGTTGGAGGGTGGAGGGTGTTGGGAGGAGGGCTGAGATTGGAAATGGAAGTGAGGGAGAGAGAAACCAGTTTCTGAAGAAGCAGAGGAAAGTATGATGTTTGGTGAGTCTATGGTGGTCAAGTCTTGAAACACGTTTATGTCTTTCCACACCTCTTCCATGGAGGCCAAGAAAGAAGGGGGGCACTCAACTTGTGTTCTTACACTATGCTTTCTTGCTTGCTTAATATTTTCCAGTCCTCTCTGCACTTTGTGTGAGTGGTCATATCGGACTCTCCACACGTGACACGCGCGGGACTCTCAATTAAACCCTAAGCTCACTCTCCTCCCATCCTCCTTAAATTATACGCTAATATTTTTTTATTTTTAAATAAATGCTAACTTTCATTCTAAAAATAAATAAATATTAACTACTATTCTTAGATCATTCGTTGAAAAATTAAAAATACAAGTATTTTTATTAGGATATGAAAAATTAGAATGTTCATTTTTTTTTTTTACATTTTCTTAAAACATCTTCAATGAAAGAATTCATTTTTTATTTTTGGATCGCTTTTTGTTATTTTTCCTTTAGTGGTAGAGTCCAATTTAGATTTTTGGATTTTACTTGTAAAAAATAAAAAATAAAAATCTTTTCTCTCAAATGACATTAAAAAATAAATTTTTTTACAAAAATCAAGTTATTGAAATTTCTTTTCATGAAATTCAACCTTCAACATGAAAAACTCTTAAAGCAAAAATAATAGTAGACTTGATGGACATAACTTAATTGAATAATCCTTATTAAAGATGTTCTTATGATCTTCAAAGTAAATATTTTATCCATTTAGTTCATAAAAAAATGTCTAAGAATACTTATTAACAAAACCATTATTTTAAACATCAATCAGTACCTCTCATTTATCTTTATTTCCATATTCTTATTATATCATACTTAATCCTTTTCTCTATGTATTGCATAGGAGTTTGAAGTGTCCATTAAACTTTTATGTTAAAGCAAACTCAAATTCACATTTGTTTCGCACATACTCCTTTAACTCCTAATTAAAATACCTAAGTTAAAAGTGATATTTATTCTTTTTTATAAGACTCAATTCATATTATATTTAACATTAATTGTCTTTAAACTAGATTGTCTCCAATTAATGGTACTGATAAACAATTAACTAGAAGAGTGAGAAGTGTTTGTAAAAAAAAAAGGAAAAAAGATATTAATGACATAAATAGTTTTAAAAGAATATAAATTTAACATAAATTTATTTATATCAATTAAATTAATATTTTTTTATAATCTTGATTAGTTAAATAATTAAGTCTTATAAATAATAACGAATAAAATATCTAAACATGGCTGGATTAATGTGGTGGTAGGGAGGTCAATGTCATGGCAACATACATGTTATCATGAGATGCCATGTGATTAATTTGTGTTAAAAAATTAATAACAAACAAACGGTGGATCAGTATTACTAAATTATAAAAAAAAAAAGTGAATAAACAAATGTGCAATAATTTTTTTGTATAGACCAAAATTACACGATAACAATATAGATCAAAATTGAATTTAAGACTTGTTTAAATAATCAACTGCTTAACCTTTAATCATGTCATCAATAAAGTTTTGGAACGCTTAATTAATTATAGATCCCAATTTCACATTTTAATTGTTTATTTTGGTTGTGCAGATCCGCAAAGCCACAGAAAGGACAAAGCAGGAATCACAATGGGTTAATGTGGGTAATTTGTAGGATTATAGTGTGTTAAGTCATTGATTTACAATGAGTTCAGCCTTTGATGATTTGTTTTAATTACAGAGTCCTTAGTAACTTTAATGGGATCGAGACAGAACAAACAAAATGCAGGAATTATAATGTGTCCTTGATTTTGTTTTTTCTATTTCTAAATTAATATATTTAGTTTTTGTATTTTTCAAAATAAGTAATTTTAAGATATGATATTTATGTGAAAAAATATTAAATAAAATGAAAAAATAAAAAATCTATTAAGAGAAATTAAACTCATGACCTTTTTATTAATAGACTAGACAATAAATCATTAACCCACTTTGTTTGTTTAGTTAATTGTATTATAATTATTTTTTATGTATTATTAATCAAGAGAATTTTTTTTTCAAATGATCAAAATTTATAAATATTTAATATATAAATATTTTGAATTTTATTTTATATCATTTTATATCTTTTTACTTTGAATAGCTTACATATTTTTATTTTTTTTTACCAATTTTTAATTTATTTTTTCATAAATTAACATGTAATTTACTTATATATATATATATATATATATATATATATTAAATTTATTTTAATATACCAGTTATTTTTATTCTAATTATTTACGTAAAATAAAAAAATATTTACAGATTAAATACTTTTTAATTTATAAATTTTGATAATTTGAAAAAATTAATAACTATTAACTAATGATACATGAAAAATAATTTTAATATAATTAACTAAACAAAATAAATATTTTATTGAATTTTCTATGAATAATTTAATGTAAATAATTAGAGTAAAAATAATCTATTTATTAAAATCAATTAAAAAAATTCATGTAAATAATTTACATACTAATTTATGAAATTTAATTAAATATTGGTAAAATATAAAAATGTAAAATATTCAAAATAAAAATATATAGAATGATATAAAATTAAATTGAAAAGATTTATATGTAAAATATTTATAAATATTTATAAATTTTGATAATTTTTTTAAAAAATTAATAAATATAGATTAATGATACATAAAAAATGATAATATAATTAACTAAATAAAATAAATGTATTAATTTTTTATTGTCTTATCTATAAATAAAGACTAATAAGTTCAATATTTATTAAGACATTTTTTATTTTTCATTTTTTTTTCACGTAAACATAACTGATAGAAGGATTAAAATTAAGTATTATTTAAAATAGAATAATTAAATATTTTTATTTAAAAATAAGAAGACTAAAATTATAGATTTAAAATTGTAGAAGGATTGAAATTGTAATATAGCCTTTTTTAAAAAAACATTTTTTGGGTACGTGTTAAAGATAATCTTATATCATAAGCTATTGCCTCTAATAAAATATATTTTTTAGCAATAGAGCTAAGCAAATGAAGTTTTTCATCATGCATCTCGTCTTTTGGTATGAATAATTGATAATTAGCAATTGTCTCAATTGACAATTTATTTGAGGCAATCGTCTTTTGGTTTCACATTTCGTTGCCAGTTAAGAACTGGTTGAGTGAGAAACAATTATTTTACTGTTTGTGCGTTATAAACAAATAGCTTATAAAAATGAATTTTAAATAAATTAATGAGCGGATAAAATTGATAAAGAAGAAAAGTTCGTAATTGATTAATAAGTAGTCTATAAAAACAAGTTATAAACTACTAAAATAAGTTAATGTATTAAAAAAATTTAATTTGATCAAAATAATTTATAAATTAATAAAAAAATCATAAAGTAGTCAAAAGGAGTTTTATAAACTCTCCAAAAAGCCTGCACAGAATTTTGTAATATATATTTTGTATGGAGCTCTTTGTCGCAGTTCTCAGATGATAAAAACGTACACTTAGCCCTAGCACGATTTGTACGAATCTGTTTAAATCAACTTTCGAAAAAAATAAAAGAAAGGCTAATGTTAATCCACTTGTTGAGCCACGAGAAGAGCCGCTCCATAATGTTTTAAGGACACGCTGATTTGACACGTGCATCAGTTGCCAAAGTACATAAAAAAATTACACTGTCCAAACTTGCTGGATCCACCTATTCAGATTTCAGACTCATTCAAGATATATTTGTTTTTGGATTATCAACTTGTTAATCCGGTTTCTTCCTCTTGGGAAATCATGAACTCAGATCCTGTTTGAATGGATGTAAGTTTTCAGAGTTACAAATTTAAAAATTAAATCCGTTTGGTACATTTACTTTCTAGCTTAAGCACCCTTTAGTTCAAGCGGCTCAATGAGAGATGCAACTGCAATGCACTGAAATGGAAGTTGTTATTATAATTGTGACATTTATTGTATTTTTTTATAATTATAACTACGTTTTTTCAATACAAATGTAAAGACAGCAAAGAAAATGAAAAAAACAAAAATTGCATTTATAGGTTATTTAGCAACCGAAAAAATCCACAATACATCGTCACTAGCAAAATGAAAGATTAAAAACAAAGAGCAAATACGCAAGAATTATCAAGATTGGGCAAATTCAATTTGAAAAATGTGGACATTGTTGTCAAGGCATTCTGGAATGTAAGTGGATTACCATATTTATATTCTCGTGTAATACTATAAAAGTAAATGTAGTAACGTTTTAAACTTTAAAGAAAATAATTTGTTTTGTTATTATTTTTAAATACTAAAGTGATATTATATTAACATTTAAAAGAATTATAATAATAAAAATAAATTCTAATAATAATATATTGACATTTAACAATATAAAATAATATTAAATTACAATTTAGTGTTATTATAATTTTTAAAATAATTATTATAAAAGTTAATACACTTATCATAAATGATGATTTAATGTTATATAGTAAATAATTTTTTTCTGAAAAAAATATTTGAAAAACAAAAATATGACAACAAATTAAATATGTGAGTATAAATAAGATTATTTAAAAAAAATAACTATTTTCTTAACAACTTTTTTATGTAATTTATTTTTATCTAGACAAGAAACTTAATTTGTGTTCCATGTTGAAACAAAACATTAGTTTGAGCCTAGCTTGTCAACTTAGAACTGGACAGGTGTCTACTTTTAGTCTGTGTGAATATCTTCCACATCACACAATGTTGGGCAACAACTCCACGTGAAACATAATCCTTTCTTTGCACTTGAGGACCCACTCACTTTTGCTTTAACCAGTCATTGTTCTTAGCTTGTTCCCACCTCATTTTCCCGTAAAAGTATCTCTATCCTCATGTCATCTTGTACCTACTACTACTTACTCCTAACTAGTCCTTCTTTTTTGCTTTCTTCTTCCCCCCTCACATACCATTTTTCACCCATCTTTTCCATATGAAGAGGAGACACAAATTCCTTTAAATATCCCTCCCTATTTTTTCTTCCTTACTTGGTACGCCTAAAATCAAACCAAATCGTGCGACATTTTTATTTCCCTTTCTACTAACGTTTGTGATTACCAAATTTATTAAGCAATAGTTGAAAATTAGAGACTGCCCAGAATGATGATCGCTACTCGCTAGAAGGATATGCATAGCTAGCAGTTTTTCCTATGCCTAGAAGAAGTTTCAATAATGCATACTAACGAAAACTTTCACATCATAGATGGTTTGATTGATGGAGACCCATCAAGCTAGCTAGCACTATAATGTACAGGCGTTCAGAATCAATATCAATTAAAGATAGACACAGTCTTATTTTTTAGAAAAATAATATATTTTATTTTAAAGATATATTGTAATATGTTAATTAATTTTTATAATATAAAAAACATGGATTTAAAGTAAGTTTGTTTTTTTTTTACTTTTAATATTTGAATTAAAGGACGTAACATGCTCGGTTCTTTTGAAACAAAAATAAATTTACACATTTTTTATTATTATTTTTGGTACATTAGCTAGAATTAGAATCAAATCTTTTGTCACAGCCCATATAATGGATTTTTGTCAGCTAGCACAGACAATGTGGTATTCTCCAGTGGTGTAAAAAGTCCAATTGGATAGTAACTGTTGGATCCTTGATTAGCTGGGTGAAGTGAACAGAGTATATATAGGAAGCCCTAGGGCATGGGCATGGGCATAGAGTCCAACGTGGTTGGAAACAAAGAAGCAAAGCAGAGTGGTACTCCAAAAGGACCATGTCTAGGAAGACCAACACTTGGCCAAGCCGAAGCACCATTCAATTCAAATGCACGTTTGCACACTCCCACTTCTATCAACCTTTTTCCACGCTAACAGTTTTTACGTGGCAGTGTAGTATAAAGGGAAATGGTATCTGGCTTTTCTCCCTTTTCTTTTCTTTATTTTTTTTTCTTTTTTAAGGATACTCAACTCAATAATGGCATATCCCCACATTTCGACACGCGTAAAGGCATAAGCAAAGGATTTGGAACAATTATGTTCCGTGGTTAGTTTTTCATCAACTATTTAATCATTTTCGCGAGGAAAGTAATAAAAAGGAAAGAAGAACTCATCCTCTATCTTTTATCACTTAGAAGCCATTTGAGATGAAAATCTCATGCAAATTTTGAATGACAGAAAAAAGTGAAAAATATTTTTGAAAAATCTTTTCCAATCTTCAATTATGTATGGAAAGAGAGAAATAAAATAATTATAATTTTAGGTATTCACTTAATCTTGTTAAATATAGATGTGTTTTTTCTAATATCCAAGACTCTTTATTTTGGAGGTGTACATGATACATGGGCTCCGAGTAGACATGGCAAGAAAACCCGTACTCGTGGGTATCGCCTGAATCCGTTCCGATTTTGATGGGTAATATCTGAGTTGACCGGACATGGGTTCGGGTTCGGATTTTCCCCGATAACCAAAAGTCGGGTACGGGTATGGGATTACTAGACTCGTCCCGACCCCGAATCCGAACCCGCCTCGCCACTTAAAATCTTTAAAATTTTTGCATAATTTAATCAAAGACATAAAAATTTTATTACTAGTTAATTTTATTTTAAATTTTTTACATAATTTAATATTATTTTCTTAAC
The DNA here is from genome assembly GCF_000004515.6 of Glycine max. Classification (NCBI taxonomy): domain Eukaryota; kingdom Viridiplantae; phylum Streptophyta; class Magnoliopsida; order Fabales; family Fabaceae; genus Glycine; species Glycine max. The sequence continues at coordinate 6,005,993 of NC_038247.2, forward strand.
TATTTTTGTAGACACACGCACTATAATAAATTTATTGATATATAAGTAGTTAAAAATAAAATATTTAACAATCAATTTATTTTTTGTAAAATCAAATTTTTAATATTTTTTTTACAAAAAAAAATATTTTTCTAATTTGGATGGTGGATGGGACGGGGTCGGGGATACCTGATACCCGACGGGTACGGATATGAGACAATAAATTTAAACCCGCGGGTTATCGGGTATCGGGTACGAA